>NW_010402996.1:9765-39341 GCF_000710305.1 Buceros rhinoceros silvestris | reverse complement strand
ATTAAAATATAAATAAAATATTAAAATAATAGCTATTACCAGGTAAAGCAGAATGTTCACTAATGTGAAATCACCATTCCTGGGACTGTTTTTGTTTAAATGTAAATATTTGAAGGTTAGAAGCTGATATTATGCGTGGGTTAGCAAAGAAAATATATGAACTACACAAACATATACGAAGGGGAGAAAACCCTTAGCTTTCTGGGACAAAATTTAAAGTCTTTTTCAGTAATGTCTTCACATAAAATGTTTCATTGAATAATTGCCATAATATTTCAAAATATAACAAAGAAATGCAACAGATGATTGAAGATAAATATTGTCATATTTCATGCTGACAGTTTAAAGGAAATCGTATTCTTATCTTTGTAGCTACTTTACTAACAGGTTTTACTCCTATGAATAGGAAACATTACGTTTGTCCTCATCTGAAAATTTGGTCTTCAACGTTTAATATCCTGTGTTTGATAATTCGGAATTCAAATATACAGTATTGTCCTTTTTACGACAGAGAAATACTGGTTTATAGCAGGATGCAAATAAGACTGTGGTAGCTGTATCATAATTCATTGACAGTCAGAGTTTTCCAACAAAAGCAATTGAGTAGTAGGAAAGAAAATGTCCTTATTTAAAACGTGAGGAATACTCTAACAGACAGAAACAATTAAAAAGATATGCACTAGTACACCTTTTAGAAACAGCCATTAGGAAATGTCCAGTGCTAGTGAAAGACATTGGACAATCAGAAATGAAAAAAATGCAAAACACACCCTGCTTTGGATGATACTGTATGCGAAGCGTCTTTAATCAGTACATTGCAATTATCACTGCGCTACCTGGTAACTTTCTATTGAAAAAAAAAAAAGTAGTATTCTTCTCATTCTCATTCCATTTTATTTGCCAAAGTAAACACAACCATGCAAAACAGCTTGCTTGCTTTCTTCCCAAAAGAACAGTAATGTTTAAATAACAGTTCATTTAAAAAGACTTGAATTTTTTAATATATAGGTTTCAGTTACTTTCAGTTAAAAGAAATACCAGACACTTACTCATGGTGCCTTACTGTAATATAAAACCAGGGGCAGTTTAAAAACCTGTCGCTTGATGCAGTTACCGTTTCACACCGAGAGGAATAATTTCTTGTAGAGTGACATGTTTCCTTATGTCACAGCTATGCTTCCTTTACAAAAGCTGTTACTTTGATGGGGAGGACAAATGCCTACCATATATTACTATGCAGTCCATTACAACGGGTTCATTCATATTTATAATACAATCTGTGATGTTGATGCCATCACTTTAGACTTCAGTGTTATTTCAAACAAATCCATAACTGAGAAAAAGGCAGTCTGTTGACAGGAGTTAATGTGGGTTTTACTCTGTTTACAATTGCTTTCTAATCTACTAAATGGCTGTGAAAATTGATGCACTGGTAGAAGTGTTTTTATACACTACAACAGATAAAGGGCTGTTATACTGCAGTAATCTCTGTAATGCTAAATTGAATTTTCGACAGCATTTTTTTTGGTTTTCCAATTTGAATGTGACAAGGTAGGCTACTCAATTTATGGTAAGCTTAATTCCATCAATGCAAAGCATTTTTCCATCTTTACTGAGATGCTTATTACCACTAGAAAAGAAAAAGAGGTAAAACTTGTACTTTAGGGAGAATCTCTTGGTGGCCAAAGCATGGGCCAGAGTCACTAAACTTTGTGATCAAATTTGTGATACGTTGAAGCTATGCAAGTGAATCATCAGCATGTAAAACATAGTAGGACAACTTGCAGAACTGCTCTGCTTGACATGAAGCTGAGCAGATTCTGCTTAAACATCACAAAATAAAAATAAGGGTTAGATTATTTGTCAATAAATAATTTTCCAGTGCGGTTCTAGGAAGACATGTAAAGGTAGTTTTTTTGTTACATGAGCAATGAAATCAGTCATAAAGAAGTCCAAAGAATTTACACTTTAGTTACCACCCTAAATAAGAAGTCAATCAGAAAAAAAAAAAAAAAAAAAAAAAAAAGCAGCCTTTTAAGCTTCAGACTTCTCTGATAAAGAACATGTAAAGAAATACCAAGGCTGCTACAAGAGACTTTGGTACTGTAGAATAGGTACCCTAAAAAAAAATTTGTGACGCACTTCTCTGAAATGTGCAGTGCCTCATTAAAACCTGAACCTGAGGAATCCAAGACAAAATGCCTTTTCATGTTAATCAAGGAGCTGCCAATTTTCTATATTAATATGAAATATTACTAAAAATTAATGAACAGAACTTTTACATGGCATCTGACAGAGAGAAATTCTTTATATTCAAGACATCTGCATGTCTAGTAACTTTAAAAATTGCTGAAGTGTTTTAATTCTACAAGATTTAACAGAGGGTCATTGCTCTCACAGAATAATTTAGGTTGGAGGAGACTTCTCTCAAGGTCATCCGGTTCAAACTCAGCTTCAAAGTGAGATACAATTGTTAAGTTGGATCATAATATTTTTTAAAAAATAGACTGTTAGATATAAAGATTCAAATTACATAATTCGATCTTGGTGACATTTAATCACATTAGCTGAATTCAACACTCAAACATAACACAAAAAATCCCCACGTATTTCGTGCAGGACAATATGATTAGTCTATGCAGAGTAGTAAGATTGACTTAAACAGTCTTTTAACTAAGGGATATGAATGTCTAGTAACCGGGTTTCATGAACAATAAAGCTCACAGAACATTTTATTTCTCTTGTGGGTTTTTTGTTTCCTATATAACTTATTTCTTTTCTTGAATGTTCACTTTTTCTCCTCTCCATTTTCAAAAGAAAAAAGGCTAAAGAGCTGAATTCTGTAATTCTTACTGCCTCAGATGAAGAACTATAAAAGTTAAGTGCTACTGAGTAAGTCTTATGGATTCTGCAACACAAAGAACAAGTGAAAGCTTGGTATGTACACCCAATGATTTTACAAGATTACAGAATCTTAAGAAGGTTCTTCTAGAATTGTTTATAAATGCACCAGGAACGGTCAGCACCTGTAAGCTATCACTGACGGTTTAAAAATACCGTATTGATTGCAGTTGCAAATGGAATTTCTTCTCCTACCAAATTAGGCAAAATACTACACACCGGGGTCCTACAGAAAAAGAGATTATTTTTCCTGAGCAATGTTACAAAAATGGAAAAGGCACTGAACGCCTGTCATTCTCTAATACTATTTTCTTAGATCAGCTAATACAACATCTTATGAACAAAAATATTTCTTCATATGATTAGTGGGCATCTTCTAAATGCTTTCCAGTATTATTTCATCCCAATTTGTAGCAATTATTTCTGAAACACAACCAAAGAATCCATCTAGTTTAGCAGCCCTGCTTACTTCACCTACTGTCATTCTTCATAGTCAATATCAAATCTACCATTTCAGTAGAGGTTCTGCTCCTAACACTGCACTATACAATGTGCTTTCAAATTCTCAAATATCTAAACCATTCCTTTAAAATTACATTAGAGCAAAAAATAACTTATTTTAAAAAGTAGTTCTATAATTTCTGAAAATTACAGAAAACCAGTAAACATACTAATTGGGACACTAACTCAGATTAAACTTACCCTTCCTTAGTCTAGAGAGCAACAGCTCCTTTTTTTAGTTACAAAGGTGAGGAAGATGATATAGGAAGTGTCCCTTTTAGTGTAATATAATATATTCACCACATAGCACTTAAAAATATGGCTGAACAAGCTATTCCTAAATATGACTGAAAGGCTTCATGCTGTGCAACTCAGTCCAAACTAATGTACATATTGCATTATTCAGATATTTCAGGAATCATGGGGGTTTTTTGCTCCCTACAATTAAAATTGAAATCAGATTTCTAATTTAGAAGTGTGCTGCTTATAAAAACATTTGAAAGGACTCTACAATTAACAATTCCAGACATGTTAGGGTCTAATCTAGTAGATCCCATGTTTCCGGTAAGCACAGTGGCCATGAAAGTCCCAGTTACAAAGACATGCCAAATTTTGGAAGACTGGCCCATGGCAGAAATGCTAAGTAATAAGAACAACCTGCACAACCTCAGGGAAAAGAGATAATGGAGAACGAGCAACTATATGGCTGTAAAGGCGACATGCATTTTGGATAGCAGGCATAATGGAAGTGGTAAAAACTGAAGATGGAGTTATTACTAGCACGGAAATCTATACAGAGTGTCAGGATTAGCTGGTCATTTAATGTATCACAACTTGCAGCATGATTCTGGAAAGCTGGATCTCTTATTACAAATGTGAGGATGACTTGATTGAAAATGTTGCTCCTGTGAAAGCATAAGCAACTCCACTCTAGCAGGCTGATGTGCTGTGACAGACCACACATACTTCTGTAGAACTCAGAGAAGCTCTGCCTCGCTGCCATGCAACTAGAAAGCAACTCCTTACTAGTAAACTGTCTCAAGCTGTAATAAACCTGGCTGACTTGCAGTTTGTGTAAATTAAAATGACCTACTTTTAATAATGCATATAACAAAGGATTTACTCATCTGGAGCAGAATTTGAACACATTTAACAAAAATAGACACGGACACTTGACAGAGTATTTCACAAATACACCTACTTGTATATCACAGAAATAGACCAAGATTATAAATGAACTGTAGCCACGATGAAGTTTTGAATTTTCAGTTAACCTGTCAAAATCAAAAATGCCTTTTCTTGAACAGCAGTCTCATATAACTGTAAGATACTGTTTTGACTAGGAGAAGTGGAAATATGGCAGTCAGGTCATTTGATCCTACTTTTATTCCTCCTCTAAGCAAACTAGTTTTGCTGTCTATCCACAGTGGAATCAAGCTGAAATATTAAAAAGATTTTACATTAGGCATTCATATAAACCCACCATAGTTAAGAAATGACTTTGGCACTATAAGATGGCTTCATGTCTGTTGCCATAATTATTCCTGCAAATAAGTTCCCAAAGTACTCTGTAATAGGCAGTAGATATGAAGAATTACTTTAACAGAAATAAAGTAAAATTTTATCTGTCCTTTAGATATGCTACAGTTAAGAGTAATTTACAGAATGTGAAATTGGAGATGGGTGTAAACAATCATCTCCCATCCCTCTTAAGAGTCTGTACAGTTGCACTGCTAATTAGGGACAGGGAATGACAAAGAATAACTGGGACAGTTAAGCAGTTGTAGACGTTCAAATCTTTAAGGAATTTAAAAATAAATTTAAATTGAGACAGCGTCTTCTGAACCCTAAACTTGTGAAAGAACCTGCAAGATGGCACTGTGTTTACCTCATATCACTAAGCAGAAGAATGACATTCTTACACAGTGGTGTTCCCATACAGGAAACACCAGGCAACAGGTCAGAAATCTCAGTAATGGTTCTGTAAAGCTTTTCTTTAAGACTTAAACATTGACATTGGTCCATCTATACAAGCAGTATTACAATACAAAGAGTTATTTTTGGTAGGGCCTGATCATATTTTAGGGAATGACAAAACATTTGGATGGTGACAGCCCAAGTCCAATGATGTTTCATTGCTCTGCTGCATGAATAACTGCTCCTTGAAATTGAAGCCACTGGCCAAAATTCTACCATCTACCCTTATCCTGGCACATGCAATTCACTGAAGAAGCTCAATTCTCTCCTGGTATTGTTTTTACTTGGCTGCATATTCCTTGTATTTTTAATCTAAAATGAAAAAAGTTAGTAAGAACATATAATACACTACTAGCAAACTGATCATCTCATGTAACCAGACTGGAATGCAGCGTAAAATTTGCTGCAATCCAGAGTAAGTGGTAATGTCCTGAAAGTATCTGGTTTTTACACCACTGAGGTTGCCTTTGGTACATTTTGTAGCCAAAACCTGCAACTGTTATCTTACTAGTTTTTTATTAGTTTTTGTGAAAATCTAAGTTTTGGTAGTTTTGATAGCTAAATCTGTTTCGCCTTTTAATAAATTACGTATCCTGAAATGGTACTAGATGAAAACATAAAGGAGATGATGATGTGTAGGCAAATATAGTTAAAATCACAGTAAGATTTCAGCATGTAATATTTTTAATATTTAAAATTAATGACATTTACAGTTTTGTCACTAGCGTTGGGTAAAACTACTTTGTACAAAATGCTGTTTCAAAAAGAAATAAACCAAGTTGCTTTGTAAGTACTCATATCTCTCTGAATTCCTTCTTTAGTAGAAAGGGGCCTTCTCAAGAGGATATTTTATATGAGTCAACTCCGTTTCTTAAAGTATTATTTTTTATTTTGGTTTCACAATTTCCAAAATAATACATCAGTTGAAGTCTGTTCTCAAAAGTATAAAGCTTATCATTTAGCTTCTGTGACAGTCATCTTTTCCACTGTCTTCCTTGTACAAAAAAGAAATTAAATACAGCTTTTATAACTCCCATTTCTTGCAATCATGTCTGAAAGATAGCAAAACGGAAAGAAAAATCAATGACAAATGTCAGTACTTGTAATTTTTTTGTTATACATACATATACTACAGAAGCCGTAGTTTAGAAGCATATAACTGAAGTCCAGATTGCCTGATTTACATTACTGACTCCCTGATCTAGTTTAGGTGAACGCTGAATTTAAGTAGAGGTGCTTGAAGTCAGGAGGGACTTATGTGTGTGCTTATATGCTGTGCTGAACCAACATCCCATTGCAGTAAATCACGAGTACAGTATATTAAACAAGCGTAACATGGCAAGCGTTATTTATCTATCTATAACAACTCCAAAAATGACATCCCCTCTGCATTTTTGTGAGCCAGCAGAAATCAGCAGGCAACAATAGCCTTGCTTACGAACTACTTTTCCCTAGAAAGATTTAGCATAATAAACCAAAACCAGAGTATGTATTTTGAAGTTGAAAGGAAAAGGTCCAAACTGGCATGCTTTAGCTGTTTGTTAACAGGTTTTCTCCTAATGAATTGCCTTGTTGCTCTGCATCACTCTGATAGCAGTATAACAGCTTTCATTAGTCATTATAAATATGACTCTGTGCCACATTATTTACATTCTTACTGCAAATAGCTAGAAATTCACATAATAATTATTCAGGATATTTCTGCACTAGCTGAAAAATAATCTGGTCATACCTAATACATGATTTTTACCTCAAAGAACCTTAAACCCTAAGCTTTAAGTTTTTGGGTTTCTGGGTTTTTTTGATACAACTTTGCCACCAGCATAATTCCACCACAGCCAAAATTCTTGCCAATAACAAGGCTAAGGGAACCAGCATTTTACAGTAATTAGACTCTGCAAACTGGGCTTCTCTTCTGGTAGAACTGTCACAAGGGGAAACTGATAGTCAAAGCTTAAACTATGATCATTGCTTGAAAATGAACTAGCATTGTAAATATGCATAAAAATGAGCTTAGGAAAAATCTGAATCACAAATACGAACAATAATAAATATTAATCAGTAATAGGATGGTTTTCATAATACACAAGTATTTTCTAGGTATTTTCAGTAACATTTCATTAAAAGCTTCATTTTCTTCTTAACACTTTGACAAGGAAATAAAAGAACAATTGTTATCTGAAATACTGTTTGATGGTAGAGATTCTTTGTAAAATAGTTTTTTATTAACTACATTATTTTACCCAGGTCAAGACAAAGTCAATGAATTTCAGACACAACTGACTCAGATTTAGGCACAAAAGTCAGTGTATTCATCGTTCAAAAGTGAAAAATCTCACAATTTCTCTTTTTTCTTTTTAAATTAAACTGTTTTCCTAAAGTGAAAAAAGTATCAAACCCCATGTCTACATTGAACAATAACTCTTACAGAGAATATTTGTCACTACTAGTATTCTTCAAACCCATGACTTTGATACCAGTAACAAACAAATGCCTGACATAAACAAACATATATGTATATACATATAAAAATAATTATGTCTATACACTTTTTTACACACACAGAGCTATTATGTGTGCATATACATTACATTCAGCTTTTTTGACTCAGCAGGCTTTAGTATAACTACTAATGCCAACATAAGTTTCGTTATTAATCTGCATCAATACTTTGAAACAGTGACTTGACAAAATCCCAGCTGGCAATCTAAAATATAGTTACAAAAAGGCATTTCACCTTTTAACTAACATATTCTGCCAAAGCAAGATTTACCAAGTGCATTACAAGGATTCTGAAACAATATTTACATAATATAATGGGAAAAAGTACAAAGACCTGAAAAGATGTCTATAAATGAGGCTTAGTCAAGAAAAAAGGAAAAATAAAAGATAACAGAGTCCTTTGAAAGAGAAACAATGGTACTTTTAAAATTAATTTTTAACCTCCTAAAATAAGGAATTAAACTTCTTTTGTTCAAGTATCAAGAACTTTTCAATGAACAGATACACAAATTCTCTTGCATTTAGCATGTTCCTCTCTGTTTAGCTAAGTTTATATTAATCTCCTCAAATCCAGGCTGTATTCAACATCTGACCCCTGCTGCTGCTGAAAAGAAACCTTGTACTGTGGTTTTTCAGGCTATAAACTTCCAGCAAGTAGAAAACAGTTTTAATTTGATGGATGCAATATTAGGTATACTTAGTTTGTCATCTTGCTGCTTTTCTTCTTACATGTTGGTAACATAGTCCTCAAAGGGGCTTCTTCCCCCTCATAACTGACAATGAACAATACACCACAAATGCGGCACCTACAACACATCTATGTAACCTCTTTTGCAACGCAACCACATAATTCTAAGGCAGAACTTGTTCTCAGCACTATTTTTATAATCTTTTAAATATTTTAGAAGTTTTTCTAACATTAAACTTCTAGACACAGACTTTATCTTGAATGCTGGGATCGTTTTCCTCCCAGTGAAGATGAAGAACACTGGCTGTGAAGCTATTAACTGCTCATTTATCAAACTCTTATATGGTAACCATTAATGGAAAATACTACGTCTTCTCTAATGAAATTATTGTATAGTTATTGCAAAACTGATTCTAATACTTTGCACTATGAGATCAATTTGGCATCACTATACTTATTCCCTATCATCAGAGGATGACACATGGCGCAGAAAAATAACTGACAAACAACCTCATTCCATCAATGTACTGAACATGTTCTAGAATACATAGGACAGTAACTGTAGAAAGGTAGAAAAAACCATACAAACGAGGAAGTTCTTCACTACATTCAATAAGTATGCTGAATTTGATATGCTGAAGGGCACGCTGATAGGTTTATAATATGTCAAAATCAAGGAGAGTCTTTTAGTGTGCACATTAATCATTGACTATCAAGTGGTCTCAGACTCAAGTCAGTTGAAATGTTCTGCGCTTCCCAAATGCCACTAAAAAAAATACAACTTTTTTTCCACTTTTGCTATTTGAGAGCTTTCAAAAATAATTTAAAAGTATGCTATCCATCATCAATGCTGGTCTAGCTGAAGACCAAACAGATTGGTATGAACAGCTACCTATCTTAACCACTTCATGTGGGAGACCAGAAATACTATCAACCAGGAATTTTATCAACCAGAAATATTACCAGAAAAACGATTTTGAAATACTCCAGAAATCTGAACAGCTGTCAGGAAACCTAAATAGTCTATTTCCTTAGATGTAATTAAGGAATGAAATAAAAATTGGTTTTCTCTAGTGAGTATATTTTTCTTTTTTAAAAAGAGCCTTTTCAAGTCATTGGATAGAGCTTTTTACTCAGTCTTTAAGAGGGAAATGATTACTTAATGCTACTTATTAATAAAAATAGGCTGGAAGACCAACATTTTAATTTAGATTGTTAGAAATATTTTTATTCTTTAAAAAAAAAAGCAGCATTAGAAAAGGAGAAATAAATACCAGTTTTACTAATTTCAGTGTAAACACAGCCCACATTATCCTTCTTACACAGAAGAAAGTTCCCATGGCAAGAAATACTAGGGAAAAGGGGGCTCAAAAATACTGGCATGTTTTTAAGACTGCAACATAAAAGTAATGAAATCCCATTATCTCAATGCAGAGAAAGTACAGAAAAGATAGTGAGGGATCAGCTTGATTAATTCACAAAGCCTTCTATGACTTGAAGTTCAGAAAGGAAAAGCACAAACCATGGTAATTGGATAGAATTAAAGCTGAATACACAAAGAAAAAAGCCGTTGTGTAAATTCAAAATAATAATAACAGTGCACAGAATGAGATGCAACTAGCAGAGAAAGAAAAAAAAATTAAAATCACTCAATGAGTATACTGATAAGGAGGAGGAGACCAAATAAAGACTTAGTTCATTACTCAAAAGGGAAGGAAAACTTTAGGTAGATGAGGCCACCAAAGCAGAAATATTTAATGACTTCTTTTACTTCAATGTTCAGTAAAATTGTATTTTGAACATAATTAGTGCTTTGACACTGGTATCAATAGACAGCTAACTCTGATATTTTATAAGAAAACATACAAAAAACCCCCCCAACCCTGAGTCAGATAACATTAGACCCAGGGCATTAGTTAAAGTAACTTGAAAGCAAACTGCAGCTACACTTGATAAGTTTTTTAGAAGAGATTTGATTTAGAAAAGGAGAGTAATACAAAAGTCGTGTCTCTAATAACAACAAAGGAGATAAGTGTCAGAGAATCACTCAAGGCAAGTCAAAATGTCAGGCTGTTTCTAGAAGGTATGAACTTCAGCTCTTTGTCCAGTTTAGACACTGAACTACAAGAAAGAGGTTGACTTTTTCCTTTTAGCTATCATGAGACTACTAAAAATCATGAACATCTGAAAATCCTAACCTACAAGAAAAGATAGGAGAAAAAACCTATTGTGGTGTTTAGTTTACAGAAAACAAAATACCAAGGAAAACACAGGCTGATAAAGGTACTTCAAAAGGCCACCTAAGCCTCTTACACCCAAGAATTTTTTTTTCCAAATATATATATGAAGAAGCAAAAAAAGGGAACAAATATGCAAAAAAGAAACAAATACGCTGTTTTTTTTGTCCAGTGCGGATGTATTTGTATAATTTTTCCTTAGAAAGGTCCATCAAGAATGCTATCTGTATCCTCAAACTCACTGTGTGAAAGGGAAATAAAGTAAATAGTTTTAACTGTCTATAAATTTTATGATTCTTAAGTATATTGAAAGGAAGAAGAGCTATCCACCATAAGAACAAGTAAATTTATTATTTCTTCTGAGTAATATAACCATATTTTGTTTTACTCAAAAATCTAGGAAAATACAGTAGTACAGCAAGATCGCTAATAATGTGTATACGGATTTGTTGAAAAAACACTGTGGCTCATCTGTCACACAGAACTTGAAATTTCACTTAATTCTTGTTAAAGCATCGATGAGAAGATGAGGATGTGCTACCAGCTAAATTATGTTTGTGAACTAGCATTTTAAAGCAAATTTCCTTTGGGCACTCATTAACAGAAAATCCACAGTGAGAATAAATAGAGCTAAGAGAGACAACTCTAAATTTAATTGCTTAAGTATCTAAGAGAGTCAAATAATTCTTACTTAAAACTCATTTTCCTGGGAAATTGGACAGATATAAAACAAGAGTTTAAGAAGAGAATTATACTGCAGTGTCCTAGTGAAAGCGTGATTGAACTTTCCTTAAGCCTTACAGGCTTCAAAGCAGCCTACATGAAGCATTTGTATTTGTCTGTTTCTTCCTACAGAGACTAAGTTGGGTTTTTTGGTGCGTTTTTTTTTATTTTTTTAATTGTAGAACAGACATACGGAGTGATGTTCTAAGAATTTATGGATATTTCAAATCAACTTGAGCTACACATGAATGAAGTAATATTAGAAATTATTTCTTTGATCATATTAGAAGTCTGAATGAGCTTAAAGACAAAGAAACAAATTCAAACTATGTAAGAATTATCAGAACAAGCTTACAAAGTATTTAAATACAAAATAAAGTACAAAATGTACTACTGTGCCAGTCAGGCTCTGTTAGAGCCTTTTTTCCCCCTGTAGTTTTCTTCCTGGCTACTGGATTTTCTTCTCAGTACTATATTTTACAAACTGTTTCACTAGATTTTTGAAATGTAAAGTTCTGTAGTGATGAATATAGAAATTACGAAGAATGAGTGAGCAGGTGAGCTATGTCATAAGCAAATATTCATGTAACATTTGGTAGAAGAATGGTAGTTAAACACTCAGTTGTTTACTTCTGTAGATCACTCCATGTTCTCACTTCCATTCCCAGCTACGATACTTTAATATTTAGCTTCCCAAATAATTATTCTTTAAACTGCTATGGCTGATCCATAGTTCAGGATTACTCATCCTAAATTAGAATTACCAAACAACAACTACAGACTATTTTCTCAACTCCCCAGAATTCCCAGCAGGATGATTGAGAATAATTATTATCTCTTTCAGTTAAGTTTTACCTTAGCTTTTCTCCCTGAATTGGGATAAGACCGTTAATTTTAAATTACCCATAGATCATGTGCCTGACTACCAGCCTACTAAGGAACAGCCCTTCTCTATTTTTTACTAGTTATGCAGGACATTCAGACCCTTTTTCCAGCAACACACAAACACACATTACACACATTAATCTCACGACAGTATTAGGTAACACAACCTCCAATATTTTTGTAAAGCTAGTTCTTTTCATTTGGAATATATCTTCACCCAGAGACAACACACATTACACTAACATACCGAAACTGATGTGGAAGCAGATAATGAATATTATAGTCACACGCATAAAGTATTTACGTGGAAACAACTCAAACTACAAAAATCTGGCATGGTTAGGGCAGATTTTGAGATATATACATATAATGCAATAATGTATATTTTGAAGTGCTACAGGTCTTAACATGTTATAAGCATACACACATACATGTGCATGCATACAAATGAGGAGTAGCTGAGTAAAAGTCCATTGGCTGTCCCACTAAAGTCTTAATATAAAACTACTGTGATATGTGATCACCATAATTTTTAGGCGTGCAGAGTTTCAGAACTCAGAATCTTAAATAACACCGTGAGAATGGAGAGACATTGTTTATATTCTCCTATCTGTTTAAGAAAAGAGAAAAAATATGGTGAAAGGGAAAATCAGAAGATTTTTGGAAGATAAAGAATGATGGAGATTGTTCAGTACCTCAGTAGGATTTAGTTAAGAATGAGTATCTGGTTAAATGTTTTCAAATGCTTTAGAAAAAGGACACAGTCAACTTAGAAATCACATTTGCCCAGCTGCAATTCAAAGAAATAAAATAAAGGAAATAGCTTCCCTTCTATAAGGGAACATTCTGCATTATTTACCTTGCTTAGCTTACCAATTTCTTCTTTTGCACTGCTCTCTTGCAAAGCAATAGTGGACAGAAAACCATGAAAAAATACAATAATAAAGCCACAGACAGTAGAAAAGGAATTCACAGATTGGGTATAAATGCATACAATTAAAATTTCAAGCTAAAATGTGTCCCTGAAAACTCCTAATACAAAGTATTAAGCTGTAAACATATAACCTACTTCAACAGAGAGTGGCCTTACCCTTCAAGGTAGGAGAAGGGGGAATAAAATTAAAAAATCAAGAAGCAGTTAAAAATAAAAATTTTTTATATGAAAGAAATACATTGTAAGTTCAAGATTCATGGACAATGTTGCAGAGGGACACACCAAAAGCTTCCTTCTTTTTGCCTCTCCACCAAGGCGTTAGATAACTTTTATACAGCTTAAAGCGATTTATCTCCACTTTTATCTCAACTTACTGCTACATAACAACATTATATAGAATATTTGTTCACAGTTTGCTGCATGGATGCAGTCATGTCCATTTTGTGAAGAGACGACACCAGCAGGGAGGAAGGCTACCTGTTTACCATCTCCTGACCACTGCAGAGCAGGTGAATTTGAACCTTGAGATGGGGTAATTCACCTCTTGCGCAAGTAAGTTATCATGCTCACTTTAGCCAAGTTTCTTAATGCAGGATGGAGGGGGAAGAAAGAGCGATGGGCTTTTTCAGAGGACATGAGGGGAAGATACAATTGGGTTCTGAAGTTTTTAAGGTCATCCTGCTCCCCAACCAGTTTTGATTTTTCACTACATACATAATTATTCTATTCTTTTTAATATTCTTATATAACGGGAAGATAAATAGGAAGCCTTTGGTGTCTTTTGGTGCACTTCCTTCAAAGCTCTGCCTGAATTGCAGTCCCATCATTATATTCTAATCGAAAAACATGCAAGTTCCTAGTGCTTTTGATATGCCAGTTTCAGAGGCAAGAAGCACCTTGGGAAATCTCAGAGGTGATTTGGTCTCAAGCTATATCAAGTCAAAGAACAGTCTGATGAGATACTATGTAAATGTTAATGAAATGCTCTCCGAAATGTTAATGGCCTAATGCAGGTGACCAGAAGGAGAGTCTCTGAATAAGTCCACTAAGAAAAATTGGTAGCTACATATTATAGCTTCATAACAAGTTGCCAAAGCAGTGAAATTACATTAGCAAAAAGAAAGCTATTCATTTTATCCATCTGTAACTAAGCTCAAATGCCATACCTTATTTAGCTTACAAGATACATAAATCTAGATTTGACCTTTTAATGGTTTCAAATCTATTTAGTACAAACACCGGTTTTGGAAATTATTTCTATTATATGTCTCACGTTAAATAGTTGTACCCAAAGAAGAGAGGGCTCACGATATCTCAGGGAGGATGAGGGATTTCTAGAATTTGTACCCTTAAGGTCAGAGGCTTGAGTATCAATGTTGCATTCTACTGACTTGCTTCAAATTTTGTTATGAGAACAAAGGAGTCTAAAACAGCAAGCAGAAAAAAAAAATGTGGGCTAGTGGTGGAGCGAAATGCCAGTTTAGTAACTGAAGTGATTTTTCAGAATGTTTTCTAGTGGAAGGTGGGAGGTAAGGGTTAGAAACTGATAGCATAATGAGCATACCATGAGCACAGAGCAGCCAGTTTTATCTTCAAGTCTCAGTATGAATCCTCAGTGCAGTGCCAGCTCCATAATGAGCAAGCATTCTACTCAACAGGGGAACTTAGTATATTAAACAAATTACAGGACATAAAAATACCCTGCTTCTGGAAACAAGCATGAGCAATCAGCATTAATGATGAAGTGTCGAGATAAACTCGTGAGATAAGGACACAGAAGCACAACTAGTTTAGATACATCATTAAGCACAATCACCTTTGACACAAGCAGTTTTACTATTTCAGTACTCCGCCTGTGTCAAAACCCATGAACTTCAGCATGTTGGAACGGTGTCTTAGAGGCTGCAGCTAATTAACCCAGGTGGTCTTCTGCAAGTTCGAGACCTGATTCTTGTGGGACAGACCTCCCAGGGTTTTTTTTTACAGCTTAAATGGACTGGATTTACAGTGTTACACTTTGATATAAACTTGGCATAAAAACAGAGCAACAAAATGCATAATTTTCTATGAGTGAGTTGTGGAGGGATTTCAGTCATTGTTTCTAGATTTATTGCAGTCATTCAGTAACCTGAAGCAGCAATCTGACACCTGTGTTCTGATGCGTTGCCGTGGTTGCATGTAGGTAAAATGTAAGATGATAAACGGTCTGTATGAAGTCCAAATAATTTAGACCCGTATTCAACAGAAACTCTTTCTTCTTACAAGGTTTTTTGGGTATCTGTTCCTAGAGTAACATATCTAGGAGCTGGAACAGCTATCTCACTACAAGTTTTTTCAGTTGTAGAAACTAAAGTTCTTCAAGATTATACCCATGATATTGCCTTTACTTACATCTTTAATCCTAGTTATTTCAATTTTCTTGCTCTCTCCAGGTTCCTTGCAGACTTCAATACTCCTTTTGTGTCTTCTTTAAATCTCAGCTTCAAGTGTTTTATCAAAACACCCATGTACTTGAAGCAGATTTCCACTTCTTATCCACCTAACACTCTTCAAACTGTTTTTTTTAGAAGCAGTATGAAATATTATCCCTCTTTACCTCCATGAGTTGTCTTTTCTTTCTTCATCCTATCTATAATGTTACTCTGAAATGAATATCCATCATCCAAAAACAAAAAAAAAAATTTAACATGGAGATGTTAATAAGATTGAAATAATTTAGGGAAGCTATACATATTTAAAAGATCTAGTTATATTTGACGTTTGGATGCAAAAAAGAACTTACAGTGTTTTTTTTTTCAGTAATACAAACTCAGCAAATGACCAGCTCTTTTTGAGACAGTATTTTATCTAAAAAAGATGAGCCTTGTAAGCATACAGGCCTATGGCAAAAAAAGGAGGAAAGATTACCAATAAACTGTGGAAACTACCAATAAACTGTGGAAATATCATGGTTAAAAATATAGGATGTAGAGTCTTAAGAGATCCCAGGTACCTATTATATTCAACAACGATGTTAATAAACTGTCACTTGTTGATGAATAGATGAAATTTTAAAACATTTGTCTGACTGTCAGAAAATAGCAGATAATGGGGACGTGAGGGAAACTCTGTTTCCCAGATTTTAGCGCACCCCTTGACACGAAGAGCAGCCATGAAGCGGCTATGAAGCAGTTCGCTGATCCCACAAATGGAATGTGGTTACCATGGCTAAGGCCTGCTGCAGCCGAGTGCAATGTACCGTACCTCTGAACGAGGACAGGAGTGATGTGAAGGCAGTATGGTCTGTCCCTGTTCTTGGAGGAAACAATGGGCTAGTGGAATTAACTGCATTAACTGCTATCGAGAAAGATGGATCGCTACTGCCGTGCCAGCAAAAACGGTGGAATCATGTCCTCTAGGTGAACTTTGCTCACTACAATGTCATAATACAAAACCACACCTCCATCCCAAAGGCTACCCGCCTCCAAGGTACGACCACTCCCCACTGGGCATGCGCCCTGTGTTTTAACACTTGTACCTTTAAATGTGAAGCAAGAGATTTTTAATCCAATCAGAATAAAAAGAATGTATGACTAGCTCCACCTAAAAGTATAGAAACAATATTAAAAGTGGCAAATGAAAGGGGGATTTGGGGAACAGAAGACCACCATCCAAACTTCGGGATCAGCCAATGGGCTGAACATATCTTCTCCCCTGCATAGGGATGCCTATTGGGTAAGAGCTCTATGTTTTGTGCATTTAAATACTAACATCAGGCTAGCTGTTAATAATCGTTAGTGTTGAGGTTTGCTTGTGTGTGTAGGTTTGTATGTGTGTGTTTAGTGTTTGTTCTAAATCTATTTCTCAGTCAACACCCCATCACCAGTATCATTTGAACCTGCATTTTGTCACGAATCTACACAAATTATTATTGTTGATTTAATACTGAAGGGATTTGTCGTAGTGTTGCTGCTAGTGAGGGTCCCTGAATAGGTCAGGCGAAGATCCTCCAATCGTGTGGGCTACCAAGAGGGACTTTGGTGTCAGTGACGCTGCCAGGGTGAGCCTGGCAGGCTGGCCAAGTTGTAAAGAACCCGGTGGGGGTTCCCCTTCTCCCTAACAGGAGTGTGGTAGGCAGGTTGGGTGCCAGGATTTCGTCTTTCTTGGGACGCTGGTGGGCTGGACAAATTGTAAAGGGCTTGGGAAGCCCCCCTTCTCCCTTCTAGGCCAGGAATTTTAATAATCAGCTCTATCTTTCTTCCCGGCCTCTTTTCGTGACTCTGACTACCTCTCCTACTAGAATGCTATTTTCAAAACTGCACTTGCTACTAATCTCACCTTGTTCTAGAGTTTATGCTCTCTGCTAACTCACCGTTTCTTCTCCCACACTTACCTTCCCAAACATACACAAAGTATATATAATATTTGTATCTAATTATACTGTATATTACATATAGGTGTGTATCTTGTACACACACACACACGTATATATGTACCCATACACTTTCTTCAAGCTTTTGCTCTGTTAAACTGAACAAACCAGACTGTTTCAATCACTTCATTTTAAATAGTCTTTGTTTTTTCAGTGTTATCCTCGCAGCCCTACACTACATTTACTCTAGTTGAATTAACTGTTTTTGAACAACGGTAAACGGCATCAATATTTCACTTTTTTTAAAATTGCAAATCTACTTTCTTTGCTCTAGTCAGAGAATTGCTAACTTTTCTAACAGATACACTGCAGTGGAATGAAAAAAATAAGTCTGATCTTCTACTTATTTACCTGTCTGAATCCTCCCTAGCTCATGATTCTCCCGTTTGTAAAAGTACATGATGCTTTCTTATCTCAAGTTCTCATATACATAAAATCATTATTGAAACATAGTTATGTTTGGGAATAAAGTCTGTATGTAACTGGTACACTTCATAGTTACAAATGAGGAAAAGGGGCAATGTATCCATGACTTCCATGCAATTATACCAAAACATGTTTTGAATATTTCTCAAGAAAATTCTCTCCAGTGTATTTTCTAGTTCTATAATCCATACCCTTGTAGGGAACAGTGAAGAAGACAACCTGTCTTGTTAATTAACTCAGCTGGAACATCAAACTTAAAAATTATTCTGGAATCAAAAATTCACAGAGAAACAAGTAAGGTTTTCTGGATATTACACTATAGAATAATTTGGGATTACCTCAGAATTAAGTCCCAAAAGCCTTCTCCAACAGTCCTATTAGGTCTCCAACAGCCTATTAAAGAGGATCCTCTATAGTCATAGTAGGCATAACTGGGAAGGATACTCTATCAGAAGAAAAGCTTCATCAAAAGACTAAACTGAATTAAATCATGTAAGATGCTGTTAATGGCAAAAAAAGGAGGGAAAAAAAGTCTCTTTACTTATGCAAATGCTTTTAGGTCATGAAACATCTATGAAATTAATGCCACAATATGATAAACCCACTTCCAGACCAACCTCAAAATTGTATGCTATCAATAAATTGCATCTCAGTCTGAAAATTCTGATTTATAAAATGTTTTGACAAACATACCCTTTAAATCATACAACTTTGCCTCTGAGGAGTCATGTCACTTCCTTTTCATGTCAATTCTCTGCACTGCTGCATTGCCACAATCTGCGGTGGCCACTAGAGCACAAGTCAGACGGAGCTATCAAATCAATTATAACAGCCTGCCACTGTCTTACACCGACAACAGATGATTGATAACAAAACCTGCCTACTTTCAGTTCTCATCTGACAGCAACAAAACAGTCCCTGCCTGCTTTTACTGGCATTTGTCATAAATCAATAGCAATTTCATCACTCAGAAAGGTGCTGTCAACTCTACTCAGTCCATCTGTTTTCACTTTACCACTATAATTTTTAACGCATAAACTATTCAGGAAGGTTAATGTATAAAGCTGGTTTCTTTTAGGATCTTCTATACATTGGCATCAGAGCAATATTTACAAAATATAAAGCATCAATCATTTTTAAAGATGGGAGAAGGAACCCAGAAAATCATGCTCTGTAATCTTAACACCACCTATCTTTGCTGGGAATTCTGTCTCCTCTAAGTAATACTTTCACCTGATCCAAAAAGAAATTGCTTTTTCTGACCCATTATGATGGCCTTACAGTAATTATATGTGCAAGTTAAAACAGTGAATCAGACTTTTCAAGCATGAAGTTATAGATAAGCTCTGTATTCTTCCTACCAAGCTCAGCGAGGTTGTCAACACTGTGAAAGAAAGAAGTAGCTCTTCAATATTCTACAAATGGAAAAAAGAATAATTATAATATTTTAAAACATCATGAATAGTTACAAGTATGAATTTGTCGTATATCACAGAATTCACTGATCTACTAAGCAGCACAATGAATTGTGCAGCACAATGAATTGTGCAACAGAGAAGCTACCTTATCTTAACACATGGATCTGTTTCACATCAAAGTTTCCAGGGCTGATTGGAAAAGAGTCGTATCATTAATTGAATTGCAATCTTAATTTGCTTAAAGCAATTGGTGAAGGTTACAACTTTATTGCAGCTTGTGAAGCTCTGAACCATGGTACTTATCAGGTTATAGCATACATTAAAGAAATAAAAGTCTTTCACACTCAGTTTTCCAGCGAGCAGCTGCTCAGATGTTGCTGCGGAGCAGGGAGATGATGTTAATCCTTTATATCTGCATTTTGGGACACAAGCCATGTTATATTTCCACTTGGAATAACAATGATAGATCCATAATGGTACTTTACAGTAATGGTACTATTTAGATTAGTAATACTTGCATTGACTTCCATAAGTGCTTATTTAAATTGCTTTGAAAGTTTATTTCTAAGTTACTATTTCTATTAATGTTAGGAGAGTAAATGAGAAAAAAAGAGCTTCATTACACCTAACTCTTCTATAAGAGAACACTACAATGTGTACTCTTCTAAGGGAGAATATTGATCAACAAGTAATTCTGTTCTTCCTTATGTAAAAGACCCTAACACTATCACAGACGTTTGTTAAACTCTAAAGGATTGACGAAAGAACACAATGAAACGAGTCTACGTAACTCAAACTGATCCTTGGCAGTTTTGGGACATCCAACATTACAAAAACAACCCCAAAAGGACCAAAACCAAGTGACGTGCACAGGATAACTGAAACTGCCTTTCTGATGTTCCCAAGTGCTGCCCTGCCACTTTTTTTTCTTTTTTTTTTTTTCTTTTTTTTTCTTTTTTTTTCTTTTTTTTTTTTTTTTTTTTTAACTGAATGTCATTGGGGATATTCCACTTGTATTTATAGCAAAGCTAAAGAGATTATAACCAGTTTCCACGTTTTGCCTCTCTGAGTTTCCGTCCCTGGGAACTTAGGGCAAATGATATCAACTAACAGCCTTCTTGGGTATTTTGCATTTAGCAGGTAGACTAAGCCATCAAAGAACCCATGGGTTTTTGAAAGAAGAAATGATGTACAAATTTCAAATGCCACAGGTGAATTCAGCAAGAGGTTGCTCTCTTTCATTCTGGAAAGTAGAAAAACTCTACCTGCTATCCAGATAAACACTTATGCCTAAAGTGTTATTTTATCACTACCAACCAATTACTTGATCCTTCAATATGTAGCCAGTCCAAAAAGAAAGTTTTTTTCTTTCCTTATGTATTACTGTGATAAGACGTATCAAAACCTAGGAATTCACTTTGAAAAATTAGTGGGCTGATGAGGTGATGGAAGATGGTAGCACTACAATGTAAAACCCAAAAAAAGAATTAATTCACTTTTTTCCACAAAATATATAGACCAGGAAGGACATTTTCATTTGGGACGAAAGCCTAACCTAAATGCTACTTTATATTCTTCTGTTAGTGTGGGAAAATGTGGTAGTGACATTAGAAACATAATCTGTGCTCTTCAGTGCTTATCTTACCCATAACTAACAGCTCAAAAAGAAGTTAAAGAAAAAACTGCAAACAAATAAAATATCCAAGAAATTATTGGTTCATACTTGCACACCAGAGCTTAATTCATGTTGATGATTATTGGAAAGAAAAATACAAGATACATTTTCCTGAAGCTGTAGAAGAATTTATCTTGCTTCTGCTTAAATTGATGCATCATCTTTTTAAAACAATTTCTCCCATGAAGGACCCAGAAAAGGGCAATGAGGGAGATGATCTGGAAAAATATGAAGTGAAATTAGAACAGTAACTCTCCTCAGAAGTCAGTATGTTCATTTGAATCCTGTAGCAAAACATGAACCTCCAAAAGAAAAGAAGGAAAAAAAGCATAAAGTAGTAGATTGGGCCCTATGATCTATGGAACGATGTCAAACACAGTGTCTTTTCCAAGGTATTCGGGTAAAGTGCCTTTGGATTGTGTTTCTCCAACAGCACAGATTTCAAAAAGTATCATTTATTGTGATTTTTTTCATGAGTTATTATAAAAAGAAGGGTTGTGTGAAAGATACAAAAAGAAGGGCTGCAGGCATGTTTCCTTTTGATTTTATTAGTACATCATCCACGCAGAAAATCCTGCAACTCACAGAACAGACACACAGATCAATCTAAATCTTCCTAGATTTTATGCCCTGACCTAAGGGTTATCTAAATGGTAACAACTGAGGCCGTAAACCTTGCAACTTCACCTAAAAAGTCAGCTGAAGATCCAGTGCAGTGGCTGGATGTCTTAACTGTCAAATCCATTTCTTACTGACATTTGGGCTCAGCCCATCAGGACTGTTCCACTAGTCGTAGATACTTAGAGCATGCACCAACTGGAAAAGAGTCGCAAAGGTGGTGAGTAGGTGACTTGTTTGTTTCTAGTAAATTCTCAAATATTCTTAAGCAAAGGAAAGAAACCGAATCTCTGTTTTTCATATCCTGGCTAAATGATCAAGTAACCTGGGTGCTGAGCAAAGGCAGTAACATCCATCTCCTTCTTTCTCTATTGCGTTTCTTCCTTTCTCTGAGAAAATCAAGTATTTCATGCAAAAAATGTTCAGTTTTTCAATATAATGCAGAAAAACATACTTTTTAGTAAAATTTATTTTTTCTCTTTCTCTTTGTCTTCTCACCAGGAACAATATGTATGCACAACTCTGCTTCAGACATTTCTCTCAGGTAATATGTTCGCAAACTCCTCACTGAGTAACTCATTCCTTAACTCCTCCCTTTTCCCAAACACATCTACAGTGGCAGAAATGCTTCTTCTTGATGGCAGTCAGCCTGCTGTTCAATGACAGACTCACTTAAGGAAGAACTACCACGTTTATCTTCAGCCTGGAATTTCTCCTAAATCTTTATGGGTATCCCAGTACAACTTTAATAACAATACCCCCTTCCAATAAAAAATGCCAACCCAAACTGAAGCAACAAAGCCCTCATTGTAGCAGTTTCAGTCATCTTCCTGGAGTTGAAGGGAAGAATTGAGTGAGAGAATTGGATGTTATAAATAGCAGAAGGACAAACATTCTGCCTTTTAAGCCAGTTTACATGCTACAAAGGTAACACAAATCTCAGTCACCTGAAAATACAGTAACCAGTTTTAACTGTGAGCCAATTTTCACCTTTCAGATGCAAACACAGATGATATTCTCCTTTGACGAAATCTTTAATGTCGAATGTATTTTGTTATTTTAAGCATTCTTTCTAGTAGGCAAAGACACATGGCTTATAAACTCCATTTAAAACTGAATAAATACAATACACTACAGATAATGTCCACTTGTGCAAGAAGTAATATATGACTGTGTTACTACCATCAAAGCTTATTGCTACACATTAGCTAAAAGGAATAATTTCATTTCTATGCCTTTTCCATGGAAGGCAATTAGCATCTGTGCTACTAGTAACCATGTGCATTCCTACATAAATACTAAAAAAAAAAAATTAAATGAATCATCACTAGTTTCTCTGGAGTAGTACCAGTATTAGTTTGTTTTCCAAATCTGCCTTTTAAGCTGTGCATATCACTTCTTTTCACCAACTGACAGAAGAAACACCCATGACTAGAAAGTTTTGCTTAACGTGCAACAGCTTTTGAAACCCAGCAGCAGCACTGGGCTGGGCCTCTCTTCTGCCAGGAATGGATGCGTTTTGCCAGCCAAATGTTTGGAGGGTCACTAACGCCCGGCTGGCATCTGCAGCCCTGGGAGAGCCCGGCTGGTGACCATCGGTACTCGCCCCGCGGCGGCCGTTGCCACAGCAACATGGTCTCTTGGCTGATGCGGCTGATGCTCCCCAACACAGCGGCTGCGGCTCAAGCTAGTACACTCATTCACCCATGCTTCACATCCTTCCCCCTTTATTTCTCACCTGAATTCAGAAAAACCTGGGTTTCTTCTTCCTTTTTTTCCCCTCCTCCCAGCCCATGGTACATCCAGGGCAATCTTAATAAACAGGAACAGCTGAAATACCTTTCTTACCCCTTCTCTTACATAGCCATAAAACCACCTGGAATACAGCCAGACAAGCAAACACAAGAAGTCCATCCAAATATGTTGGTTTTTTTCACAGGTGGTTTACATTCCTTTCACAACAACTCATGGGGAGAAGAAAAGATTTACTCCTAAATAAGGGAGCTACTGTAGCAATGGAGTAAAGGCAGCTACAGACGTGGGCAACAGTCTGCATGGTGAGCCAAGATAAGAGGAGAATGTAATTTAATTATCCCAAAGCACACGGAGTTGTTAATTTGATCTGGATTTGAATTAACTGAAATATTGTACCAGAAAATAAAATGTGTAAATAAAGTGTTTCAGAAGCACTCTTCAAAACTTTTAACCCAAACAAAATAGAGAACTTCATGCTGTTTTTTCTTGTTGGGTCACACATTTAAGTCAGGAAGCTGCCGGAAATTTTTAAATCCTTCAAAACATCTTAGACTTACTACTACTTTATAGATAATGCTTATGAATTTATCAAATGCAAACTCCACCCTGAGTCTTAGCTATAAATGATCCTTCAGGTGCCTCAGGTTAATGCAGCTGGTCAATAAAATGCATAGTAAATAAATACTCCCCACAACAAACTAGTTTGTTGTGGGGAGTATTGTACCAGTACTTGTATTAATACTTGAACTGTCAGCCTCATCTCTGTGCCTGGGAAGATCATAGAACAGATCCTCCTAGAAGCCATTGCTAAGGCACATGGAAGATAGGAAGGTGAGTCGAGACAGCCAGCACGGCTTCACCAAGGGCAAATCCTTCCTGACCCATCTAGAGACCTTCTATGATGAAGCTACCACATCAGTGGACACGGGAAAAAGCTACAGGTATCATTTATCTGGCACAGTCCCCCACAAGATCCTTCTCTCTAAATTGAAGAGGCAGGGATTTGATGAGTGGACTGTTCAGTAGATAACACAGGGTAGTGGTCAATAGCTTGATGTCCAGATGGAGATCAGTAACAGGTGGTGTCCCTCAGGGTGCATACTGGGACCAATGTTTAGTATCTTCATCAATGGCACAGATAGTGGGATTGAGCGCACCCTCAGCAAGATTGCAGATGACACCAAGCTGAGTGGTGCAGTTGACATACCTGAGGGATGGGATGCCATCCAGAGGGAGCTGGACAAGCTGGAGAAGTTAGCCCACATGAACCTCATGAGGTTTGCAAGGCCAAGTAAAAGGTCCTACACCTGGGTCAGGGCAATCCCCAGTATCAATACAGGCTGGGGGATGATGAGATTGATAGCAGCCCTGTGGAGGAGGACTGGGGGGTTCTGGTAGATGAAAGGCTGGACATGAGCCAACAGTGTGCACTCGCAGCCTTGAAGGCCAACCGTATCCTGGGCTGCACCAAAAGAAGCACAGCCAGCAGGTCGAGGGAACTGATTCGCCCCCTCTACTCTGCTCTCTTGAGACCTCACCTGGAGTACTGTGTCCAGCTCTGGACCCCTCAGCACAAGGAGGACATGGACTTGTTGGAGCGAGTCCAGAGGAGGGCCACAAAAATGATCAGAGGGCTGGAGCACCTCTCCTATGAGGACGGGTTGAGAAAATTGTGGTTGTCCAGCCTGGAGAAGAGAAGGCTCTGGGAAGACCTTTCACAGCCTTTCAGTACTTAAAGGGGGGCCTACAAGAAAGATGGGGACAATCTTTTTACCAAGGACAAGGGGTAGTGGTTTCGAACTAGAAGAGGGGAGTTTCAGACTATATACAAGGAAAAGTTTTTTGTTTTGTTTTTTTTTTTTACAATGTGGGTGTTGAGACACTGCCACAGGTTGCTTGGAGAGGTGGCAGATGTCCCATTCCTGGAAACATTCAAGGTCAGGTTGGATAGGGACCCAAGCAACCTGACCTAGCTGATGATGTCCCTGCTTGCTGCAGGGAGGTTGGACCAGATGAACTTTGAAGGTCTTTTCCACATTCTATGATTCTAAGACTCCAAAATCAGTTTGGCTATGATGTCAGCTGCCACATTTTCTTGGCACCTTTCTATATGCATGGAAAGAGCAAAAATACAGTTTACTGCAATAGAATGCCTTCCTTTCTCTCTCTTTTTTAACATGTAGAGAACAGCTATTACCAGACTAGATTAAAAAAAAAAGTGACTATCAGAAGATAAAAAGACAATCTCATTTCTAGCACAACTCTTCACGTGAAATAATTTATTTCCCTGTTTCCTTTCATATTCAAAAGCAAGAAAGGAATGGGCACAAACAAATGAATTTCTAAATACCAGAGAAGCAAAAAAACCTGTAAACAGTTTTTCTTTAAACTAATCGCCTCATTGCCTCAAGTTCTACTTATAAGGTAATTATTTTTATTGCATTAGAAATCCAACTCCTAGGTAAGCTCCAGTTTTGATAAATAAATATGCCAATTTTTTATCGTAAGTGCCGGTGATGGTACTTGGATAATTTATATATTATCTTGTTGTTGCTTTGGAAGATAGTCTTACTAACTTGTTTTAAGCTTTAATTTAGTTTGACAAAAAATATTGGTTAGACCATCATATTTCTTGTCACCTTGAACTGCTGAAAATGTAATGTGTGTACAAGAAAGAAGTAATATTAATTGGAAACCTAACTTTGAAGGAGTATCCCAGAAAAATCACTGCTTCTGTTTGATTGTTGCACTGTGATCCACTGAATTTCAAGGTTCACTCAATTCTTGGTTAATAATTAATGGAATTTTATTTACAAAAATGTAAAATGAAAACTAGTACAGATACTTCCCATGAATACAAATTACAAGAGAACATCTCTCGTGCATTGATCAGTAATGAGTTATTATATGCACTCCGATCATAAATCCCAGTGGAAAGTTTAACTGATAGAAGTTCTATTCTTAGGTTAACTTAATAAGCCTGGACTGGTTTACTGAGAACACTGAAAAGTATTTCAACTTTTTTTTGGTGAATCTGTTCACTTCCACATACCACTTCTATACAAGTTTAAGAACTAATATTAAAGACCGCACTACTCAGCTCATATACCTCAAAGACATGAAACTCCTTGAAAGAGACAAGACATGAAACTCCTCAAAAGAGACAGGTAAAGTATATGTTACTTTCACTGAAAGAAGGATGGAAGGATTTCAGTATGGGCTGAAACGGCATAGGCTCAGAGCTCAACTTTAATTTCTTTGATACAGCAAACAAGAACATCTTACAAGGACTTGAAATACCAATTATGATACTCTTAATATTATGTGGTGTGAGAGTCACCAAAATCTTATTGTCCTGAAGACATGTAATGGAAGTTGATACTACAGAGAAGCATTGCACTTGAACAGAACAAAACGATTCAAGGATAATGGAATTTTTTGGTTAGTTTTCCTAGGTCTTGCTAGTATATCTCATGCAAATGTACCAAGTATATGATTAGCTCCAAATCTGAAAATCTTGTTTAGTGCACCAGTGCTGCAGTGTTTTCTGAACATAAAGCAACCTGAAGTGGATTTCTCCACTAGCATGCTCATAGTCTAAGAAAACTAACAGATTATAAAACTATGCTGCTCTCTATTTGGTTTTTAAAATTGGACAATTTTATGTAAAGAGAATTACACTTTAATAACAACAATAAAAAAAAAAAATTAAGGCTGCAACTGAAGCCAAGAGCATAAGGCAGTCGAGTGTGCCCTTTACTAACATACACATTGGCAGCTTAAAAAGAGCTTTCCCATTTCTCATATTTTCCTATTGTTCTCCATAACCTGTTCAGTTTAGCTTCGACAAAACCAGACCTTGGGAGATTAATTTTAGTCAGACTTTATTTCCATATAAAATACAGTTAGTATTCTTGTTAAAAAGTGTTCTTGGACAAATAAGTTTTCTTATCACTTGCAGAAATGTATTCCTTATTGCAAACACTTAAATAACTTTCACTATGTCAGTGCAGGCTAAGGGAATAAAAATTTACAAACTAAAAATAAGAATTAACTCCTATTTGTTTGGTTAGGTTTTTTTAAATAGGCCAAATTAAAAGCAGAGAAGTGCTAAGTATAAGAGAAAATACCCTGCCATTACACGGATGTACTAACATTGGAGAAGCACAGATGAGGAAAACCTTGTTGGATTGTATGGTGCAATACCAAAGCTAACAGTTCTTAATGTGCATCTTGTAGCAATTTCTGAGGAGCTCCAGATTCTAAGTTCTGGATAGGAGATCTAAGCGTACAGTGTTTGAACCCCATCCAGCCACCTTTCCCCCAGATCTTTAAAGGAATTTAATCAGTATGGCTATTTAATTTTAAAATATTTTACAAAGAAGACAGTACATTAAGTTATTGCTGACCTGCCTCTCACTTAGCTTTAAGTAGCTAAAACGTAATTTTTTAATGCATCCCTCTCTTGTACTTCAGTTACAAGAAAAATAACGATCAAAAGCTTACAGTATTTTGTGTTTCTATAGCTCGCCCAGAAAAGATTAGCTGGAGAAGCCTTTGTAGCATTTCTGGTTGCTTAGTTTCTTCAACACGCACAATTTCACCAACTAACTAACGTTAGTGTACATTTCTATAATAACATATTCTCATTTAGGCCACACTGAATTTTATAGTTTACTGGTACAGGTCAAAAATGCCCTTTAAATTAGGTTAAATCTGCAGTTACAAACCGAAGTAGGAGTAAAATGTTTTATATACGACAGCTAAGTGGTACTGCTGAATGTGTTAATGTACTATAGCACCGACAGATGAGTAAGAAAGGTGGACTTAGAATAACAAAGCAAGAAGATATGGTTGGGAACAAGGAAAACTATCATTAGGTAGCACTCATGGCTTCAGAAGGAACTGGAAAGGAAGAAAAAAAGATCTGTGAAAGAAGATCAGACCCCAAACTAAGCAATTAGGATATAGTGCTAGTAGTATCCTTAATTAAAGACACAGTCACTAACAGTTTGGTTTTTAACTTTAATAATGAAAACAAACCTTTTTTTAACTGACCACCATTGGAACATGGAAAAGGAAGAAAATAATTCCACTTCAGCATGCTTTGTTTTCCATCCCACAGGAAGCAACTACTCCAAATAATACAATATCCGATCTTAGAGTAAGATTTTGACCTCCCACTGACACAAACCCAACGTTTTATTATAGGAGATCTCACTACATAACAAGTTTTCAATAAAATGATCTCAGAGCAACTGCTGTTAGATGGATAAACAGAGACTGGGTAAACTCAGAGGAGAGTAATTGGCTGTGTCCTGTTTTCAGTCAGCGGCTGGCAACAGAGAAGGAACAGACTTAAAGCACTGGGGTAAGCTTGGAGACTGATTAGTCAGGAAGCTATTGCTAAAGGCAGCAAGAGTAGGAGCTATCCCACGAGCTCTCTCACAGCAGTTTTCTCTACCCTGTGAGACACAACTGGAAATCCCTTAATGCACTCTGCCCTTCATTTATTTTTGCTACTGGACATTTGAGAGCATTTAAGAACGTTATTTTTTTGAGTAGTTGCCTGATGATGGATCACACAGAATTAAAATGATTTTATATTTCTTAGGGAAAGGGGAAGACTACCATCTACAGTACAATTATAAAACTAGGGATTACCTGATAGCGAAGTATATTTTGTTCTTTGCTGAACAGCCAGAACACAGTTTGCAACTACTCGTGCATCAGTGCTGTTTTACTCTTTATAGTGAAATTATGAACTTATCTTGCATAACAGGAAGGCCACATAGCTTAAGGCCATGGTACTGATTTCATTTATGTTTAACCCAGCTAGTCTAATGAAACATTAGTATACTCAAAAATATTATCATTGCAGCTAGCAGCATAATATAAATTGCACAAATACTATGTAAAGGGAAA
>NW_010402996.1:971-9611 GCF_000710305.1 Buceros rhinoceros silvestris | reverse complement strand
GCTGACTATCACAGTACTTTTATATCAAAGTAATTTATTTGGAAGTATGACAAAGTTACCTATCCCAATTTAATGTAAATTTTTCATAGATGCATTGTAAGATAATTACTTTTTTTTTTTTCACCTCACAAGAACTTCTATCACTTCTTGCCTAGGACAGAACGTACAAAGTTAAAGTGCAGCTATTCAAGCTATTGTTTTATTTTCAGCATTGAGTGCGCTGTGCCATGTTTTATTAGCTTTATTAGAGAGAACTAAAACATGGAGAAACCTCTTCAGGTCTCTCAGCCTCAAGCACTTTAAATTAGAGGCCTGAACTCATTGACTATTAACAATTCATATAAGCTAGCTCCTGTGTAAATGGGCATGTCCCTCTCTCTAGACAGCTTAGCCTAAGCTCCCTAAACCATGTATCTATATTTATCAGGTATTTTATCTCTCTATGTAAGAGATTACATACATACACTAATTTTGGGAGGTCAGTTAAAAACGCTTAATACCTGATATCCCAGAGTAATTAACATTATAAAGCACTTTACATGTTTAGTGCTTTGATCCTTCTGTTTTCACTGCTGTTGTAGATGCTTGGTACATATGTAAAGCAGAACCTGTAGAATTCAGCTTAAGAACCAAACAATGTAAACCAGGGAAAAACCCAAACAACCCAAAAGCAAAGCCAACAACCCTCCCCCTGCTCCACCCTGGATGGTTTAGGATCAGAGGAAAGGACAGGGCACTGTACCAACCTCTAGCATTTTTTTGGATGTAGTTCTCATCTAATCTGACCTCATCTTTTAAATATTGACCAAAATTTAACAGTCCTCCCCAAGCTCCTCCATCAGCCTAGTTGCCTAATTTGGCATCCCGTTCATAACAGCAGGTTTGGAATCATTAAACTGACTCAACCAGTTCTTGAGCTAATGATGGTGGAGTAAAAGATTAGATATGATACAGTTTACTTGGTCATGGAAAAGATGAATCAAAGAAAATATTTATATTTTAGAACATAGAAGAAAAAAATATATAAAGTCTCCCTTCTCTGCTAATGACAGCAATAAAATGCACCCACTGAAATAAGAATAGGTCCTCAGATAAATTTCTCAAGAGATAGTTCTCATGGGAAGACAAAGCAATTTTGGCAAGAAATTCAAGTAAATTATTTGGGTATGAATCTCTACTTTTGAAAGCAAGGAAACATTAAAGGCTAAAAAAGCAACAGAAACCTTTATGTATTCATAGAGTATATATTCTGATCCCTTTTCCACAGGCTAGAGAAAACAACTGTAAAATCAATGTATCCCATCAGTCTCCACTTAGAAGACTTACTTCTCTGGCTAACACATCTGTAGTATCTCAAGCTGCTGCCTCTCAGTTACTGTACACAATTTTGATATTAATTTCTTCTGCTGTTAATAATTTAAGTTACCAAACTAAAACACAAGTAAAATTAAGATGCCAAAGTCAAGCTGGCTAATGAAAACCCTCACTCAGCTGCATTTAATCCTAGTTCATCCAGATTCCATAATTCCCCCATGGAGAGGATGTAATCCATGTTTTCCATTTCCCTGGAATGTTTCCTTCTGTTCATTAGTCCCTATGTTCATAGAGTTCCACTATAAACAACAAGTGTTACTGATTGTAGCGATTCAACTATTCACATAGAATGGGGAAGGCTGATGATGATTCCTGCCACAAAAATCCAGTGACTGGATTTTTGTAAAATGACCTGGAAGCTCTAACCATGAAAAAACCATGTACACTCACTCATTTCTTTTCAAATACAAAGAAACAGGCTTAAAGCCTAAAAAAACACAAAAAGAAAAAAATCAGGAATGATTATTTGTCCATACTGAAAATCTGCTGAGATTTCATTCTATTTCCCTGCTATGACACTAAGTATTCTTGATGTTATCTTTTCAATTTCTTATTTTATCGTTTTGCTATGCCACAAGGAGAAAGAAAATCAAGGACTGCAGGTATGAACAGAGTGTAGAATAAATTCACTCTTAGTTTTCTAAACCTCACGTTTTATGTTTTTGAAAACCTAAGGCAAATACAGTCAAACTTGTAGGGTCAGATAACAGTTTTTCTTCTATTCTTCTATATGGAGTTAGATAAATATCATGAGGAAAATAAAGCATGAGAAAACCTGTTTCCCCCGATAAAATGAAAAACCTTCACCATTACAAAAAAAGAGTCTTCTTTTGAAGATATAACAATAAAATATTGTAACAGAAAGACCATGCCTACTAAGGCACTCTTGTAGTCTTTAAAAAAAAAAAAAAAAAAAAAAAAAAAAAAAAAAAAAAAAAAAAAAGACTATATAATAGCAATTCTGATGTTTGCAAATCTGGAGGAAGCAAAATCTGCTAGAAAATTGTATTGACTTCAAGTAATTTTTCTGTTTGGTTAAAATGATCTTGCTTTAAAGTTGTTTTTTTAAAAAATAAACCCCAAATACTACCATGCCAAGAAGAGTGGTTAAACTAATCCACAGTGTATGATGAGAGTGAATAGATTCTTGATTAGCCGAATATTCTCCAAAATCCAAATACTCTTTCCTGCATTTTCTTAAACTATAGCTTCTCACCTTGGATTTGTAACTTACATCTATATAAGAGAAGAGGAGTTACAGCCCAACCACCTCACTCTCCTACCGATCACTCAGTGTAAGTCTGGCTATCAGCTGTCCTTCTGCCATTCATGTGAAAGCTGCATTTACCCCTACATCTCCTTCCTTCGCCATTCATGATATCTACGTTTGAGCCACCAAAAAAAAGCCTTTTGAGGCTTCTGATTATTTTGCTGGGTGACTGCTGTAGATTTTGCCTTAGGCATGTAGGATGGAAATACACAAGACATCTATTTTCGGAATGAAACAAAGATACAGCATTTATCAAGCAACTTCCAGACACAACGACCAGTTCTGGTTCAACTTAAATGCCAATTTTTCTTTAGGGTATTCCAAAACTTGAGACTAAGGTGTCCAAGTATTCCTACCCCAAGGTAGGGAAGAAGCTGCAGAACACTTTTGTTGTCCCTGCATCTATTTAATGTCCTTTATTTGTACCCTTGCAGAGCATTAGTTTATAATGAAATAATTCAGGCAGAAACATAACTGCAGTATTTCTTTTACACTGTATGTCTTTGCTGTTTTGCAGTAATCACTTAGGAAGAAAATGAAACTAAATTATTCCAAAGGAGGAAGAAAGCCCCCACAACATTAAGGGAATACATCCACTTACATGGAAAAGAAACAGGAATTAGGAAGTATGCTTAAATAATTTTGTAAGTTACATTTTGTGCTTTTTCTACATCTTTTGAATTACTGACTAAACAATATTGCGTTAACCAGCCATCACCTGAGTCACAAACCAGACTCAGGTCAGGGATGATACACCATCAGCTTCTATCTCAGGCTTTGTCCACAATGGCATCTTTTAAGCAGAGAAAACTCATTTCTAATGCCTAGCTGATGAAAATTCCTCACCAATATTTCACTATTTTTTAAGAAAGCTTACCCCTTTAAGAAGATATCTATGTATCTCAAAAACAATATAAAGAGCATTATGCTATTGTTTAGTCAATAGGTACATCATTTATTCTATTTAGATCAGAGTTCTTAAAATCTTTGAAGAGGCAGGAGTTTAGATACTACTTGCTCTTAATATTCAAAAAACAGCAGTGAAAAAGTCTGGCAAATTTATACCTAAAATCTTGTTTAACAAATACGGGAGAGACTTGCGAAGTACTCTGAGAAGTGACAGAACCTCTTTGCTGTACAGATCAGCTCAGTAATTGTCTTCGAATGGGAAGTTCTGCGTGACTAAACAACGAAAAGACAAATATGGGTAAAATCTTGGTAAATTACAGCTCCCTTAGCAGATTTAAGATTGTCCACTGATGCATATTCAGAAGACTGCTCTGAATATATAACTTGTCTGTCCCAGCTTTTGGAAACCTGGTTACCTAGCTAGATGATTATGAAGCTGACATTTACTGTATGTGCAATTATGGAATATACAGTGTCACTGCTTTCAAATGTCACCTCTTCGCCAGAGCTCTCATCTTGCAGAAAATATCCTTGCCTCCCTTGGGAGAAGTTGTATTCAACTAGTACCAATGAACACTGGCAAGATATTTACAAAAGCAATTAGGTCTTCTGAGTGCCTAGTTTGACATCTTCAAAGTGTCTCACTTTAGGAATGAAATTGTCAAACCTCCGGAGAATAAGCTCCATTATAAGATCCACCTTGCTCAAGGTGGCACCTAAAACTTTCATCCTTAAAAAGCTTTGGTTCTCTTTCTTGTCTATATTAGGTTCACATATAATTCTTTAAGATAAGGCACAGAATGGAGGATAGGTGTGTCACCTTACTCACGGGAGTTGGTAAGGGAAATCTCACAAGACTTTAACAGGAGTAATACAATAGACACAGACATTTTTTGTAGAGTAGTGCTAATGTTGACTGTGTTTTGGGCTTATACTAAGGGCAAGTTAACAAAATTAATTTTTTTCTATCTATACCAATATTTTCACAATATTAATACGCACTTACTAACCTGATATATCCTTTTCCATTAACAGAGCCTGCTTCCATTTTGCAGCATTTAGCATTTAAAACTAAATAAATAAATGAATGAGTGTTCTCTGCCTCTCTTTATGGCAGTCTTTATTATAAGGGTTGATTTTACTAACTTTGTTGAAAAGGATCTGTAAAAAAAATTGTCATTTTTCATCCAAGACTCTTCTGTTGTCATTCCTTCTACTTGCAAGTTTTCACCACTCCAGAATTAAATTACAAGAGAGGAAGAACACTAGAAACAGACACTAGAAACTTTACATCAAAATTAATCTTATTCCTAGATATTTTGGAATGTAAATTCTTCAGGGCCATCTCTGTGATAGACTATGTGTATGCAACTACGGCAATGCAGAAATAGTGCTAAACAAACAAATAAAAACGAGTAAATACACTTTCCTTGTCTGGATATTTTTTTCCACACATGCAAAATTGACTCTTATGGTCACAGTTTCTCTGAACTCTGCTGTCTGTTCTAGGGAAAAACTATTATAAACAGTGCAGATGGTTTCAGGGGAATTATTTCTGTTAGAATAAGCAGCAATTTTACTTGATCTATGAAGTCAATACTGAAGTGAAGCTTTGGTCTTAAAATGGGAACAACTGAGAACTACATTTATGTTGCCTTTTTTTTTTTAAATACAAATACTATTATAAATTTTCATCTCATAAGAGTGTCTACAGATGCTCCAAGTCTTCTGCCAAGGAAACTTGTCTATTGAGAAAAACTTCACAAAGCCTTAACAAAAATTTTCTCCAGAGGTACAAACACCTACGTGTTTACATCACGGAATGAAGCAGCAGCTAACATCCATGGGGCCTTCAAAACCATTTCTACCATGAAGAACTGGCAGTGCTCAAGAATGCGTCTTTATTACAAACATGTACAGGTAAAGAGTTACCTTCACAGGTTTCATTATTTCTCCACTATTAGGTAGTTCCTAACGTTCACTACATACAGCTGTGGAAAAGACAGCAACATACATAGACTTACAGAAAAACATATGTAAAAATTAGGTTGAAATGTTAATCATAGTTTGTTGTCATATACAGCAATGATGAAATAAAGGAGCGACCTCTAAGTGGTTGCACTGACAATTTCAAGAATTAAGATGAGCCTGAGTTCATTGTCAGCTATGATGTCAAAAATAAGATAGCAGAGACACCAATATGAACCTCAGATGACAGTTCTATTTCAAATAAGAGTCAAAAAAAGCCAACAAATGTATAAAAGGGGTTTTCTTCTGTTTAATTGGGACCAGAATGACATTGCTTCACAAGGATTTTATTTAACAGAGGTATTTAAAATACTTCAAACTAGATGCGACATGAAAACTATCCTACTGTCTATACATTAATTGAACAAACAACTATAGTAATTACATCTACCTCTTACCATGGAAGTTTGACCTGAATAAAGAAAAGAGACCTTATTGTTACCTTTGGAAGTCCAAAACCCAATTACTGATTGCAACAGAAAGATTTCTTTCAACCTTTGCAGTCACAAAAAGCAATCCGTATTTTTTTTACTTCCACTTATTACAGCTTTTCTTTACCCACAGTATTTTTAATATAATCTACTTGTAAGGAAAATCCCTTTCTGCTGCATTTGACGTATATATACCCTCAGTCAAAGCTGCACCTCAAATTTGTATTCATGCATTTCAAATAACTACCTTGGCTAATGTTACTGCAAATAAATGCGTAGCCATAGCAGCAGAGAACTTGATGCAGGCTGCAAAGCCTGACCGAAAACTTTGTGAATAATGCAGCTTTCTGTGCTGCAGTGGGCTCTGAGCTGCTATGTGTGTTTGAACTTAACTAGCTCGACATAAACGTGCAAGCTGCAAATATGCCTTGACTGTTGTTGTAAATAATTGATAAATTCAGATCAGCTATAGCTATTAGCTGCTTGAAATTATCCTCTAATGTGCAAAACCCCGATCATTGAAAATTAAGTGCTTTCTTCTGCTCCCTAAACAAAACAAAAAACCTCCCCTGTTAGATGGTATTGAAAGAAAACCTTACCAAAGTACAACACTAAAACCAGACTAATCATCTGCTTGTGTCATATGGTGCTCTGAATGGGAATTCCAGCAAAAGCATATACTGCAATATTGAGGGTGTTTTACGGCTCTTTGCAGTTAAAGCAAACCGTAACATTAACAGGTAGTTTTGAATGCATAGGTAATTCGGTTGTTAATTTAAAAAGAGAAAGCACCATGAATGGAAACAGAGGAAATAGATGAATCAATCATATCTACATCAACAAAAACCTAGCAAAAATTATTTGTATTCTTAAGGTGTAAGAACATTTCCAAGATCTAGCAATTCCAGATGTACATTATTTCTACTAGTTACACAGCAGGGCTTTTCCTCAACAAAAAATTATCTGACTTGATAGGCCTTGTCACAAGCAGAAAAAAAAAAAATTGGCAATTCTGGAGTAGATTTACACTTAACAAAAAACATGTACTATGTTAGAAAGAGGCAGTCTGTTCAATAAAAGAAGAATGCAGTAGGACTAAAAATAAAATCACACATGCAAGAGGCTACCCTGGGATACAGCATGAACCAGTACTCCTTTTCAATTAGAAATATCAGCTGAACACTACCAGAGCTTTCTGAGAGGGCTCAACAGACCAACCAGTGGCCATCATTTCACTTTTTTCCTCAAGCAGACCACTTAAAGGAAAGAATTTCAGTGCTCTGAATCTACAGAGCTAAGTAGTGTTGGCTTGCTCCTCTGTATTACTTTGTTTCATACAGCTTGGCTCAGCCTCCAGAGCAAGAGATAGTTTGGTACCTTGAGCAGTATCATTCTGAGGATGACAACGGCAATGGTTAGAGATTTCCTTGCTGCTTCCATTTATATTACAGCTAGGCAGGAAGTGTGCATTCTGGCTGTATTTCTCTTCTTTGCCATCCTCTGTGAGACACAGAGTTACACCTCTCTAGTTCACATCTATGCTTGGGTCTCATTTGTATTCCGCAAGGTTTTTTGAGAAATGTCTTTAATTACAAAGACTAAAACAATTTTTATTCACTTGCTTGGTTTTATTTTGTTTTGAAAGAGAAGAGATTAGCTAGAACGTGATGGAATCTGCCCAACGGATTGCTACACTGAATGATTCAGGTGACAGACATTTCAAGCCATGGCTTGTAATACTTTTTGACCGCATGATGATTCAAAGAAGTTCATCCTAGGTATGAATCTACAGTGTATATTAGTAGAGTATCTACTATAAGTGAATCTGTTAGTCTCAGCAGAATAAGCAGTAACCAAACCATTTACCAGTTAATCCAAACAGACAAAACCAGCATAGAAGCAAACAAGAACAGTGCTTGAATGGCTGCTTGGGGACTTTATCGGTCCCCACATATCTTAAGCTAGAGGAATATAGTGGATTTTTTGCCATGATACAAAATTTATCATCCATTGCAGATTTTAGGTTGGGAAAAACAGCAAAACAGAATCATTTGATTGGAAGAGACCTTTAAGATCATCAAGAACAATTATTAAACTCCACCACTTCCCTGGGAAGCCTGTTCCTATGTTTGACAACTATTTTGTGGGGGGTTCTTGGAAAAAAAAGTTTTCTTAATATCTAACCTCCCCTGGCACAACATGAGGCCATTTTCTCTTGTCCTGTCACTTGCTACTTGGGAGAAGAGACTGACGTCAATCTCGCTACAACCTACCATTCAGGTCGTGGTAGTGAGAGATAAGGTCTCCTCTCAGCCTTCTTTTCTCCAGGCTACAGAAGTCCAGTTCCTCAGCTGCTCCTCATACAACTTGTGCTCTAGACTCTTCACCAGCTTTGCTGCCCTATTTTGGACATGTTCCAGCACCTCAGTATTCTTTCCTGTAGCGAGGGGCCCAAAACTGGACACAGTATTCAAGGTGTGGCCTCACCACATCATTGTGCCGAGTACAGGGGCATAGTCACTTCCCTACTCCTGCTGGCCACACTATTGCTGATACAAGCCAAGATACTGCTGGCTTTCTTGGCCACCTGGTCACACTGCTGGCTCACAGTCCGCTGGCTGGTGAACA
>NW_010402996.1:0-958 GCF_000710305.1 Buceros rhinoceros silvestris | reverse complement strand
CGGGGGCCACTTTCCCAGCCCCTCTCCCCCAAGCCTGTAGCATTGCAGAGGGTTGTTGTGGCCCAAGTGCAGGACGCAGCACTTGGCCTTGTTCAACCTCATACCATTGGCCTCAACTCATTGATCTAGCCTGTTCAGATCCTTCTGTAAAGCCTTGCTACTCTCAAGCAGACCAACGCTTCTGCCTAACTTTGTGTCACCTGCAAACTTTTCTTCCTGAGTTCTGTCCAAAGCTCTCTGGTTAGCCAGGCCAGTCTTATTCCCTGCCAGCTCACTGTACGGCACATGGGGATAGCCTCCTTCTGCACCTTAGATATATTCTTCTTGAAGAATGTCCAGGCTTCCTAGACTCGTTTATCCTTGAGGACTGCCTTCCAAGGGACTCTGTCAAACAGCCTCCTAAACAGGCTGAAGTCTGCCCTCCGAAAGTTCAAGTTGGCAGTTCTACTGACCCCCTCCCTACTTCCTTAAGAACTGAAAATTCTACTGTTTCATAACCACTATGCCCAAGACTGCCTCCAACCTTCGCATCACCCACCGGTCCTTCTCTGTTCACAAACAGCAGGTTTAGCAGAGGCCACTCATCACCTACATCAGGAAGTTATCTCCCACACACTTCAGGAACTTACTAGACTGTTTCCTCTCTCCTGTATTGTATTTCCAGCAGGCACCTGGTAAGTTGAAGTCCCTATTGAGAAAAAGGGGTAGTGATTGTGGGACTTCTCGCAGCTGCATACGCGTTGTGATAGGGGGGGCTGTTTCCCCCGTACCGAAAGGATGTGCCGGACTGGTTTTGGCTGGGAATCCTGCCAAAACACACAGAAAACTTTTGATGCTCATTAAAAGTTTTGATAAGGGCTCGTTTTGGGCGAGGAAACTGATAACACAGGTAAGTGATAGAAATAGGAACGTTTAATGAAAGAGATGCCCCTGAAGGTAAAATCGGACTGGGAAAGGG
>NW_010402995.1:0-30992 GCF_000710305.1 Buceros rhinoceros silvestris | reverse complement strand
ATATAGATAGTATTATATAATTTACTTTCCTCAGAAGAAAAAGAATGGAGCTTTTCTAAATTCTATGGAACTATATTTTATTAAACAAATATGAGGTAAACAGTTAATACAAGAAATTTATGTATTGCTTTACCACAACACTGCAGTAAACCAAAGTGAGTCAATATATTCTGTCACTGACTGGCTGAAGCCTTATCATCCTAACTGATACATTCAATGAACTGTGATAGACACGCCATCGTCCAAATGACTAACGGTCAATAAGAGATTTTCATGTGCTTGTAGCACAGCGCAGCAATCACCTTGACACAGAGCTAGGGGAAATCCTTCTGAGGGTAGGTCTAGTTCTGGACGTAGATGCTAAAATAATTACCAACACGTAGTAAGAAAACCAATTGCCTTTTGACAAACAGACGTAAAGAGGAATTTATGAAAAGAGGAGTTATCCTTAACCCAGTTAACTTCTGGGTTTTCTTTTCAGGCATCAAAAGAAAACATATAAGTTCTTGTCATCCAATTAGAGAACAAATTTGTATTGAAGACCCTTAAGAAGCGGGATATATTAGCATAGGGCTCAGTCTAGGCCAAGCCAAATATACTCTTCCAGTATCTAGTGAAACTCAGATGTATTTTGTACACCAGAAGCTCTTGGCCTTTTGGTGGGGAAGTCTCATTGCCATCCCCTCTCTTCTTTTCCCTTCTCCACTCCCACCTTCTCTTGCCACAGGCACGCTCCAGGATGAGGTCCCAGCGCGTCATGAGGAAGGACATTTTCATGAACTGAGAAGTGAAAGAGTACTAAGAGACAGAAAAGGGGAGACAACTCTCGGCAAGACGAAAGGATAATGCTGTGCAACCCATGGCCCTCTTGCAGACAGGTATGGCTTCACTATTAATCTTTTTTGGTAGACTTTAGAGAGGGCATGAACACTGCATCCACAAAGAAGGTGGAAGAGACTCAGAGTTTGCCACCAAGCAGCTGCCAACAGATGAAATCCACGTCTGAGAAATCGTCCAAGTGGCTTAGACATTGCTACTGTTGTTTTAATCAGAATAGAACATACAGAAAGGCATCTCAGGTATCACTCTGAGCTAACGATAAAAGCACTGCTGGCTTTGCAACAGTAATTAAAGAAAACAAAGGGCCAAAGGACATCACAAGAAAAATGTAATATTGCAAGTCTGGTCCCCCTCTCTAAAAAGGCCTATAGGAGGAGGCAGGTGATAATGGAAAATGAGATTTAAAACCATTAAGAAACTTGACTGAGGAAAACAGGATGCAAGGCCGGTGGTTTGTTTTTACAGTACGTGACACAGGACCTATTCAATGAGCAACTAAAAATAAATTTAAAATTAATAGAAGAATTTAAAAATGCATAATGCAAGCTGTAGAATTCATTGGCACGAATTAGAATTAATGAATTTTTATAGGATTAGATATTTTACTTTATGATAACTTTCAAATTTAAATTAGGCAACAAATAAAAAAGGGAAAAGCTACAGCTAATAGGAGACAAGAAATTTGTCTAAGGAGCTGAGTAGCCTGTAATTGTCCATTACATCATTCTTTCACCTTCTTTTGAGATGTATGGATGATTTCCGGAGACAAGACGATGCTCTGTCTGGGTCATTGCTCAGACATGCTGTCATAATTCTTAGAGATTGCAGTAGGCACTATGAGCTGACCCAGAATACAGTAGAAGTGGAAAAATCCCAGCACTACCCAGTAAATAAATAAAACAGACTATAACAGTTGTTTCAAAAAAACTCCAAACCCTAAGTTTTCTTCATACAAGGGAGCATATCAGGTGCCAATTGAAACATTGTGCCTAGTGATAATTATTAGGAGACTGTGTGCTGAACTTTCTTGGCTCTTTTAGGAGCTTTGCTACATTTTGTTAACTCAATGTTGCAAAGCTGGTGGAATTTTCAGCCTCTTCTGATTGCTCACAACCTTGGCTAATAATGAGTGTTAGTAAGACAGAAAAAAAGCTGTAACAATTCAGCAATAGTAGGTGGAAAATCAGCATATCTGGCAAGCTTGTGTATTTTCTATGAGCCAGGACAGCTGACTTTGATTATTAAAATTTAAAAAGCTCAATAAATAAGTTTTTTAGATATTCTTCAAGTAATTGTTAAATAGGGTCAGCGCTGCAATCCAAAGGAATGGCTTGAAGAAATGAAGTCCAAATGAAGTGGGTGATGATGGCACGTGGGACGTAGGTGGTGCTGAAAAGATTATCACTCTGAAATGCAAAATTGTTCACAACTCTAAGACTTTTTTTTTTTTAATTTAGAAGTGACAGAAAATTGTAACACATCATACACGCTTTCATGGTCATTAAGCTTCTCAAGACTACTTCAAAAAAAAGATTTTGAAGGCAAAGACATTTGTTTTTTTCTTTCAAGTGAAAGATGTTGACAATACTTTCTTCTATACACAATATTGGATCATGAACACCAATTCGATGGCCACTTTTGATCAGTTATACCATGAACAGCTCCACCAAAGTAACACGAGAAAGCTTTTTGCAGCCCCATGTAGTAATGAGGTATCTCTTAGATTGCTCCTACTTTATGATCAAAGCATCAATGACAAAATAGTAAAATACAAAAGCCATACAGCTCTGGAGTTGCAGCCCATAGTTTTACCATTAAATATCGTAGATGGAATCTGAGGTAGGTAATGATGGGCATCCTTAGGCAGCTAAGTGGCATTTTACCCTTCTCTTCCATCACAGGCCAGTATTTCACTCAAAACTTTTACACAGAATTGAATATTCACGTAAATGCTTGTGATGGTGTGAAAGTGGTTGATTACCAACATAAATAAAGGCTAAAAATTAGCAGGACTGGATGCTTGTTCAGTAAACAGCAGATAATAGCAGGTACTACCAATCTCCCCCTTCTGTGGTCCTACAGATTTATTATGGAGCTAACTGGAATACTACTGCCACCAGCTCAGAAGAGTGACATTAAAACCACCTCTACAATTTGCTTTCTGCTTTGAGAAACTGCTCTGTAGGAATTCGTCCAATGAACGGATGTGCCCTGGGCATTTATCTGTAATATTTCATCTGACCTACATACACAAGTCAACCAGCATGCGATCTGCCCTCCCTACAACTGATCAAGTTGGGCCACGTTCCTACACATTGTCACTGCTGGCAGCGGATCTGAGATCCATTCCCTTCCCTCAGCACAAGCACTTCAGCTGACAGAAGTGCTTGTCCTTTAACGGTTACTTAAAGGACAAAAACCTTACAACTTACTGAGATGATACATAATAAATGCTTAATCTGATTTATGACCTTTTGTCCTTCGTATTTATGAAATCTGAGAGCTGCTTTATTCTGTCATTTTTCATGGTATTTTCATTTGTATGTATGTCTTTCACAGCAAAAGAACTCCAGCACTTGCTTCTTTCCAAGCCAGAGACACGTGGAAGATCACATTCTCTTGCATTATAAAACAAAAATATAACCTTGCATTGTATTTATTTAATACCTCATCAAATAACATCTTCACCACCCCTTTTGAAGTCTATGTTTTTGTCAGCTAGATTTGCCTGGGGGCTATAGGAGAACAAGGACAAAGCAGCACAAGAACCAACATCATCAAGGTCCGTGAAGGTGTTGAGGCTGGAAGAGTCCCTCTTCCTTCAGCTACCTTTGTCCTGGAAGAAGCCAGATCACCTCTCACCTGCAGGACAGCTTTGGGGACTGCAAAGCTCCTACCGCATGTCAGGAGAAGGAACAGCACCACTCAGCCTCGCTGCATTTTGCTGATGTTTCTAACAGCTTCTCAGACAAAAAACAAACTGTGAAGGGCATGTGAGAAGCAGAAACAGCATCGTAATTCCAAGCTCTGACGAGCTAGGCTCTGCCAGCTGACACTCTGACCTAAGCTCTATCCTTAGCACATTAGACTTAACAGATAGCAAAAATGCCTACAAACACTTCTAGCACCAGGAAAAATCACTACTTGAAAAACAAAAAAGTGTGTAATGGTCAAAAGTTTGCTTGTCTTCAGGTGTGAAAGTCCACTGACAATGACACTGTGCTCATATACCAGTTTGGTTAGACCTCTCGTTTATTTGGTGGAGCGGACACAGTTCTGTCACTGAAGTGACTAATGGCTCTGCATCAGATGTATCCCAATACAAACCAGAAGGCAAAGCATACATGAGACAGCTAGATACTAGTCAGTTAGTCCTTGTATACATTCAGTACAGTTTGAAGTATGCTCATGAATTTTAAATAACTTCTGTGGTTATGACGGTAATTTTTTTTAATTGTTATTTCTAGATAATTACTGTTTCCAGATGTTTCTTCTACAATATATTCAAATATTGTAGAGATAGACTCAAGAACTTAAGTCTTGCTCTTGGGTTAACAATGCAGCTAATGTGATGCATTTCCAAAATGACAAGTCCAGAGATCTTTATATTCAGAGACTCTGTACAAAAATGGCCTGTCATTGTAATAACTGCATGCAGTTACCAGCTCCATTCCCAGAATAACGGAAATCATATGCACAGTAGGGCAGTAATTACATAGGTATTTTCATGTTCAGAGTTCTTTATACATACATGGTTTTATGTACATATATATATAAATACAATTTTATGTGCCCTACAAGATTTAAAAATACTAAACTTCCATATTCTAATAGCAGTAATCCAAAAATCAGGTAAACTGTATCTCCTTGTGCACGTTGCATTAAGTATGACTTTGCCCAAAACAAAGCACTTCTCCAGACCAGATGAGAGATTTTAATTTAAATTATTTATATATCTATCAAGACTTTAGCAATTTGCTTTCTTTAGCTAGAAGGGAGAAGTTCTGTAATTCACCGCTGGATTAGGTCTAGTCCTTGAAATGTAAGTGCAGCTGTGCACAATTACAGAAGAGGGACTGCAGTTCCCTGCTGGTTTGGATTTTTCTACAGTCATTCCCAGTTATTGATGCAAAGTTTGTAATAACTATCAGTGTACTTCCGTGCAAGATGTCTGTGCAAATACAGGGCCAAATAATAATGGGCTGCAAATCATAGCTCTTGCCAAACTTAGAGCATCTTAAAAAGCCACTGAAAATAAGTTATGAGTTATTTTCAGTCTAATCCTATATAAAGCATATAAAGAAATTCTCACACGGCTTAACTAGCAGCTTTAAATGCCTCATGAATTTTTATGATCTTGTTAATACTGAAATAGTGAAGTTCTTTATGTGTTGCCTAGTTTATACTGGCAGTATAATGGGTAGTTATATTAATCTATTGATACCTAAATCTTTTTATGTACTCTAGCACGATGTTTATAGAAAAAAAAGTATATGAAAACATAGGTTCAAAGTCTGAGGGGTTTGACAGCTAAAGCCTAAGTTTGCACACAACTAGATGGTCCAGGTACAGTAAAATGACTTGTAATTTAGTCCTCCAAAGTAAAATGCTCTCCTTTTTTCACACAAATGGAAACTGCTCTCCATGTTAGAACTGTCCAAACAGCTTTACAGGTGCTCAGTGGGTGCTCACAGCCTGCCTGACCTGGTCAAAATCCCTGGTCCTGACATGTTTTCAGGGGAGCTGCTAAGGATATGGAGGGGAAAATCACATGATGCAGGCTACCTGCTGACATAGTTTTGAAATTACACCATCCCGTTGAGAACATCCTTTTCTTAGTCTCACTTTCTTTTTAGCTTGATTCCCACAGCACCTCCACTCCTAACACAGTTCCAGCCTTCTCCTCATACTATCTATCACTTACATTGTTTTCTGCATTCTATCACTTTTGCATTGTTGGCACAGACAGTGTTTTTCAGGACCATGGTCCTGCAGGCTTTTGATGAAAATTGTGATTTACACACTTTCACTCAGACTTCAAGCCCACCACGCATGTCTGAGTTCAGTCTGGCAGGTCACAAAACAAAGCTGTGCTGATATGAAACAAAACCAATACACAGGTTTTCAGAATCTAGGTTTTGTGGTGCTGGCAGACATCAGCCTCTGAAGAAAGAAATGAAAGAACTAGGGTTCAGCATAAAGAAACCCACCACGTTGAGAAAACCCCTATGTGCAAGCGGCTGCTGCAGAGGGGAGAGCATTAACTGTGCTTTTGCTGGATACAAGAAGAATTAGTGGGGTGCAGTTGCAATTTGAATTTTTCTTTAATAGCAGTAAATATAACATGACAGTAGAGTAGATAGGAAGGGGAAGGTTCTTCTCTGGGTTATGCTAAGGAATAAATTGTACTAAGGTGGTCTAGGTGCAATTAATCCATCTCTGACAAGGCACTAGGTGCTGCTGTGGATCTTGCACGGCCTGATGCAACACACTTCTAGGGCTCTCAGGTTCAAACTTCTGGTGTAAATCATTGGCAGCATGGTACAAGCCAAGATAAAGCCAACAATACCCCAGCAAGACTAAGGACATCCGGAAACCACACAGTGAGTAGGAATGTAATGACAATTTCTCTTACTCCAAAGTGCCCCTGAATCCCCACAGCCCTCGCTGGGGGAGAGCTGCAAACAGGCAACTTTCAAGCCACTGTGTGGAATAACCTGTGTTTCAGCTCCTTTAATCTTTCTTCCTTTTCTCTTTTTCTGCACTTTAATCAAAGCCTTTCAGCACAATTTTCTTAACTGAAAGGATGTAAGAGATTAATTGTTGAATTTTTGAGTGACTTCGCCCAGAAAAGCCTCTCTCCTGTTAATCCATATATTTCTGTCTCCAGCAGGAGCAGGCTCTAGTGATGATAATTGTTTTACTTGCTGAGAGCTTATTTATTTTACCCTGAAATTGGTTTACAGAGCATCAGAGGGAAAGTTAACCATAGCTGTACAGATTGAATCACCCCTAGTTAACACCACTTCAAATGCAGCTAGCTGCTGTTGTCCATGCATTATTCACAGAGACAGGGTTTAAGAGTGTTCCTCTGGACTGTGATGGAAAAAGACAAAAAAAAAAAAAAAAAAAAAAAAAAAAAAAAAAAAAAAAAAAAAAAAATCAATGGGAATAGAAAAAACCATTTGACTTAGCATCTAGAATTTATAATGCTGAATGTTCTATCTGGAAAGTCTCTAGTAATTATATCTGAACCTTACAACATAGAATGCCCTAACAGTCACCTACATTGTGTTTTAAAGATATGCAGCAAAGAAAATAAAATTGCTGCTGTATAGTTTTATTCTCCTGGCTCAACTTTGGTGGCAGCAGCAATTTGTGTTGGTATTCTGGAGTGGGAGACTCCAATCTGTGTCATCTGGACAGGACCAGTGAGTGCTGTAAATGTGCTCCTCATTAAGGCAGTGTGGTTAAACGAAGGAGCAAACTCTACCATCAACCATCAAGAACTTTCAAGGCACCTTGCTGTGCGCTAGGAACTTGGTAGGTACAAGTTTAATCTTCCCAAATGAGTCACTCAAGCAGGAAATACCATGCTGAAAATATAGAGAAAATTCTCTTCAATATATACTCCAAATCCCAACATCTGCTCCACAATACATATACACTGCACAGTTGCAGAATAATAGAATTGTAGCATTATAGAATACCAGGTTGGAAAAGATCGCAAGGATCATCCGGTCCAACCTTTCCCGGCAAAAGCACAGTCTAGAAAAGATGGCCCAGCACCCTCTCCAGCTGAGTCTTAAAAGTGTCCGATGTTGGGGAATTCACCACTTTCCTGTAGAGATTATTCCAATGACTGAGTGTCATGCACTGATTAGTCCTTTCATTAGCAAAGGAAATCGGCTTTGTATAGCTGACTACCTACTTGCAGAAGTTACACAGAGCTTTACCCTAAATAGCTATCTTGAGGAAGTGAGACATCTGTAAAGTATGGTTTAAAGATCACCTTTCAACAGCATGCTTACATCAGTTTAGTAATAGCTTAAATATCTATATCAGGGGTGAGGTATAGTCCATGACCTCTCTCAGCATCTCAGGCATCCCTGTGGCACTGGCTAACACCACGCGACAGGCAGTGGCATTGTGCCGGTACGAGAGCTGCTGCAATGGTGAAACATGCCTGCAGGGAAGCTGGGAAAATTCAGGGACCCATCTGCAGACCCTTCTCATTCTCCTTTGAAAGCTGAGGGACTCCTGAGGAGCTAGTCTCATCTCTGGTCTTCATCTTCTCAAGGTCTTTTTCTCCTGTCAGAGAGGGCAATTGGAGGCACAGGGGGATCCAATGACTCTTTCTCTTACAAAGATTGTCAGATAAGGCTGAGAGAGCAGGGAAGCTGGCGGTGCCTATCACAGCCAAAGCAAATCAGAGTACTTCTGAGCAGCAGGACAAAACCAAATGCAACACAATCTGCTCTGTGACAATAGCGACTTGAGACAGAAAGCACTCTGCATGGTTCTGCCCATGCTCGTAACTGGGAGCATAGCACTTCACCAGGACACACAAACACTGTAACATTCCTAACCTTTTTGTGAGGTAAATTCCACTGTAATCTGCTCTCAGGCTCTAGAAACTGTTGATGATGGTATATCATTACATGCTCAATTGTTAATGACATTCAGAGCCAGAACCAACTTCAGTACCAGGGACCCTGGGGATGGAAGGGGTCTTCTCTCTTTGTGCTATCATCTCTTTCCATTATTAGTGTTATAAAAGGCATTTTGCAGTGCAGCTGCGGCCAATCCACGCTTCATGGCCCGTGTCTCAATCCTGGGCAGTTAAAATTTAGCTGCCATGCTTGGGAGCTATGGGACCTCACTGGCAGCAAGGCTGTGCTGGCTCAGGAGACCACACATACATGACCAAGTCAGCCAGGCAGCCACTCCTAGGGGATCATCCTACCTAGCTCATCCTACAGCCAACCACATCACACACCAAACTCGTTCTCCGCAGCAGCCCTGGGTAGCTGCCATCTTCTCTTGCTTGTCAGACATGGTACTTCTGGAGTACCTGATTTATGTCCGTAGTCTTGACCATTTAGAAGCATTTACAGTGTTGCTGAGGTCAACAGAGCTGACACTTGGCAACAGTCAATTTAACTGGGATTCAGGCATTCAGAAGTACTTCTGTAACAGGCTCTGAATAAATGCTTACAGCTAGGGGAAGAGAAGTGCCAAACACCCAGGCACCTGGTCATGCTGGCAGCATCTACATCCCGGAGGAGGAACAAGAACATCATGCACATAGCAAGCAAAGAGTCCTGGAAATAGCAGTGGGGATATTGGTGGGGAGGGGGGGGGTGGTATCAACTATCACAGATGTAGCAACTCCTATTACAGCCCCTCTGTTATGTACCAACCTACCAGCCAATAAAATTATCTTGTCCATAGGATTCTTCTTTACCTATGAAAGGGCAGTCTAAGCAGCCCTCATGTTGATGAATGTGGTGAATAACTGGTGAATATTAAGAATTATCTTCACTCAGCAGTGGCATTTTACCAGCTGCTAAAATATCTGAATGACCAAACAACTTAAAAAAACCCAAAACAAACCAAAACTTTGAAGGTTTATGAACAGTAAAACTCAGGGCACTAACATAATTGTAGGAGTACATTTCATTCCTCTGTTTTTGTTAAACTGTCAAAGTTTTGTTATTTATTTTTCTAAAGTCTAAAGCCATTCTTCTGACAGTATAAGAAAAATAAGGGCTAATTTTAAAATTGTTTCCTCCCACCCAGAGCCCCAGTCCCACTGCTGGACACACACTTCTTGTGCTAACTTCATCCACTGCTCACAGACTGACACTAGTGACTGCCAATGTTTAATTTGTTGGATTTTTCCTTTTTTTTAAATATGAGTGATAAACGACAAGCTTTTCAAGAGACCTTGAAATGCATTTGAGCTATAACAGCAGTGGCTGGATTTTGACATGAAATAAGTATGGCGAGTTGGGCCATGAGCATCTTTGAAAAAGGGCTCTTCTGTCAGCATCTGAGCACTAGGAAAAGGTCTGGCCCCAGTGCTGCAAGCAGATTTTGAAATCTGTCTCTTTCTATTATTCAAAATAATTTAGAAATGTTTTGGTTTGAGCTGGTCTTTAAGGAAGTGAGCTCAAGTGCGAGCTTCTTGCAAGAAGGTTCATGCAGAGATCAAATCTGCTTCCATCAATTTCCTATCCAACTGCTCAGTAATCTAATGATCACCTTCCTATTTTACAGGTTATATAAATAAATTTTAAATAGGAAGATATGTCAGACAGGGGTAGGAATGAACCTATGAATTATTCTTTCTCTGTCTGTCTTGATATTGCCTATTTTGCCACAGGTACCAGCATTGCTGGAGTCACTTTTAATCACTTTTTGCCATGAATATCAGGCTGCATAACTGAGAAATGTGTGCAGTTTGCAGGAAGACTAAGAAAAATAAGTAATACCTGGATACCATGGTGATAAGTGAATGATAGCATTATATTGCTTCCCACCAAAAGTATTGCCCCAGCTGTAACCAGGGCTGGATGCAGGGCTTGGTTTCCACAGTCACATAATCAAATTTGAGATCAACAAGCTGGAAAAGTAATATTTTCCTGAAGCAAAAATAATCCTCTAAATTCTGGTGAGACTCTGACTGTTACTGTGCCTGTGTAAGTTTGCATACGTTGGCCCTGAGTTTGTATCACTAAATGATGATAAAATCCTGGTGCTTTACACTGCCAGGAAGAAATGTAAATTTTACGCTATGATGATATGTGAAATATTAAAACTTTCCAGATGATAAAGGATGCCCCTAGGAGGAAAAGACTTACAGACTTGCCAAGGCACTGAGAGACATCTGCAAAGGCCACCCTCAGTCCAGGGCTGCCCGTCTATTGCCTGCCACCCAAACTGAGTCCTGTGGAGTCCTTCCCTCCCCTGACTACCAGGCAGGCAAGAAGACATGCCCCACTAGGTGATAGTGATCCTTTTCTTTCCAACACTGCCTCGCAATGGGCTACTCATTGTGCAGTAAGTGCAGGCAACCAGACAACTGAAGAAGTACAGTCCCTTTTCAGAGATTTGTATTGACATACGTATCAGTGTCAAAAGATCTAACCTACACAGACCAGCTGATCACTAGATCTCACATGAGCTACAGCCATGCTCATGCTTGACAGACACTATAAGAGCTCCTATACCATCCCAACCCAAGCAGGAGCTTTCCTTGCGACCTGGTAGCTCCTGCCCAACCTCAGTGAGATGAGCTGGGAGAAAGGATGCCCACCCAGCTCCAGCACTCCCGCATTCCAGCAGTCCCCAGGCAGGACTAGGCAGCTCCCAGGCAGGCATAAGCAGCGGATGGAGGTGGAGGCACAAGAGTTGCACAGAGCACAGCAAAACATTCTAGCTGTCACAACTTGTGAGCAGTGCAGATTATCAGATTTATTTGTATTACAGACTTACATACTTACTTACATACTTACATAATTTATTTGTATTACATACATACAGAATCAAGATCCTGTACCTTCAATGCATTGCCTAATGCTACTCCAGGAGCTGCTAACTACAGTTTTATTTTCAAGCATAGCTAATAGTGTGAAAGACAACAATGAAGTAAACAAGGCCATTATTCCATTTTCCCTCTTCACAATTTACTTTAATTAGTACTGGTTTCCTGGCTAGAGATGCTGTGGCAATGTTATTACTGCTATTCATAGCATACAATCAATCTACATATATGGTTTCTTCAGCTAGTAATGTACAAATAGCATGTCTTATGTTCTGAAAATCACTCGACTTGATTTGTACAATGTTTGCAGATCCTTCCAGTCAGAAAAGATGGTATAAATAGAAATTATTGTTTCTATGTACTGTTTTCTTCAAGTAAATGTAGACTTTATCTAGACTCCCATTTATTTCTTCCTGGATCTTTCTGTTGATTCTTAATCAATCTCTGTTGATGCTGTCAAAGGCAGACACTAAAGTGTAATGGTAATTATGGTCATTACAAGCACAGATGATCAGACTATTCAGTGCACAAGTATTCAGCTTTTTAGAAAAAAATCACTTCTTCTACTTAGGACATTTATCTAAATGTGCTTTTAAAACAATTTGGCAATGGAGTAATTAGTATTGTTTTCACAGCTAGCAAAATCTATTTTCTACTATCATTGTGATTTTCAGTGAGCACTAATAAATAAGAATAAAATAAGTAGAATATTTGAGTGTAGTAGGTTAGAATACATGGACATGTCTAGCTAATAGAATGGAAATTTGTGCAATCAGACCCTATAAACCTGTGTTTTCTCAATCCCTTTTCCTTCCCTCTTCTATCTCCACAGAAATTGACTTGTAAATTTTATCTAATAATCTCTTCAGTGTTTAAAAAAAATCAAATATCTTTAATCTATTTTACAATTATAAGCCCATAACAAAAGATGGCAATTAGTTGCAGAAGATTAAAGCAGTCATTGCAAAACTATCTTATTTGCCAGTGCTTTCAGCCATTGATGTGTCTCAGGCTCCAACTAGAGAGGACCGGGTACGCTATTTGTAAATAGTTTGTCTGGGAGGACAGGAGCAGCAGAAGCTGTTTTCTGGTATTCCTGGGAGTAAGTCATCCTATATCCTGACCTCTATTTATATGCACAGAGTACCACACCAAACTCTTGGACCCTGGTCCTGAACACTGGTCCCACATTCCCAGAAAGCCACTACTCAAGAATTTCAGAGCTAGAGCCTTTTTAAAAATTAAGGTGGGCATTGGATTAATGTGAACACAGGCTCTGAACCACCTGGAATAAAGTGACATCGCTCCATTTCCAAGGTACTTCAGATGTAACAGCCAGGTATCTGGAATTAATTTAACTGTAATATTAGAGCTGCCGACAAAAGCATACTTTTCTATCAGTTCATAAGACATTTTATAGCACGTAATCAATGTGCGTTAAATTGCACCATGTCTTACCTACAAAGGCTTGAATTCAACTCCCAAAGCACACCCTATTACTACATAATGTGGCACAAGTAATTTCTGAAATCACTCTTCTGTCCTTTCGGATTAAACTCAATGCTGGTACATTCCCCACATGCTTCAAAACAAAAACCATGTAAAAGATGTTAAATGCTGCAGTTTGGTCCAAGACCACTAAGAAAATAATAAACCAAAGAAAAATATATTGTGTTTTAGAATCAGGATACAAGTCTTTTGTTTCAGCAAAGGAGATAAACCTCTCCCGTACTGTATATCTCTCTTTCACTCCAGCAGAGTAGCAGAGGACACCATTACCTTGCCCCTCTCGTTGGTAAAGACTTTAGCCACTAATTTTATCCTTAAGTCAGTAATTATTAGGCTCTCATCCAAAGCCTGACCATGCAGATCTACATGCAAGTCCTGTATAACTGTCTGTCTAATTTGCACCCTGCTACAGAATTTGCATTTCAGTTGAAATTCTAATAGGTGATGTTTGTATCATCAGCTGCCTGCTCTATAGTGGAATCCTCCTGCTATACATCCTACATCTCAGCAAACTGGCTGCTCCTCCATACAGTGTAGCTGTTGATGGGACCAAGGAAGCAACTAGAGCTCTCTCTCTGCCAAGCTGCCTGTGCTCCTGGTCCACGGCAGGAAAGCCTCCTGGCTGCATAGCCCCCATATACACATGCCAGGGCAAACAGCCACGTGCTGCTGTCAGAGATGCTCCCCTAATATCTCACAAGGGTCAGGAGGCCAGTGGGGGCAACAGAGGTGCACAGAAGAATGGCACCTGTCTTGGTGAGACCTTATGATCTCTGCTGGTTAAGTCCGAGCCTGTAAATCAGAAGGAAGCATGCCTGGGTTCTTTAACCTTACAGTTGTCTATAGTGTTAAATCACTATAGAGGTCTCGGACTTAGTTTTGGCCCATGCTGACTGGCAGTCTCCCAAAAACTTCTCAGGCAAAGTCTGGAAGTGGGACAAGCCAAGGACCATTCCTGATGAGCAGTTTCTCAGGTCTCTGTAATTTCTTATTGGAGAGCACTGTGATGAGTTCATCTATCTTGGTAACAGGTCCAATTCCACCCACTATTTGGTGGCAAAGCTTGTGTGTAGCACCACTCTCAGTAAAATGTTATGCAAAACTTTCTGGTTATGTTCTTTTCAAATATGGGGTAAGAACACTGAAAAAAAGTTTCCATGTTCACACCTGTCAATGTTTTCCTATTTGCTGGCCCCTAAAAAGTTTCCAAGGCTATACAGAGACAACGTATGTACGAGACAAAGCCCACTGACAATAAAATTACTTTTCCTAGGCACTTCCATGTACCTTCCAAAATAACAGCCAGCACCCCAGTGACCAGCCACAGGGCAAAGCCATTTGCCCAAGCACAGTGCTACACTTTCAGGCTGAGGAGAGCCTCCCTTCGGCTCACCATGCTTTTCATACTGTACTCAAGCTCCCTAAAAGAAAACGCCTGCCTCAATTCTTTGCGATCGTCAAGTGTCAGGAGATGACTCATTTTGAACTAGCAAAAAAACAAGAGAGAAAGAAAATGCCAAAGTTCCCAAGTTCATCACTCCAAAAATTACTTCCAATTTGACAAGCATGAGTGGAAAGAGCTCTTCACCAGACTCTGAACTGCAGCTCTGCTTAGGTCAGGAGCTGCAAAGCGTAGGTCATGCCAGTGAGATACGCAATGGAGAGCAAAACAGAGAATACTGAAAAGGCATTTGCCTTCACAGAAGAAAAGGAGGGGAATCATTCTGACATAAATCTAAAAACCCTGATGAGCTTTTTATTCTTAACTGGAATAAAAGAGGGCTGGTTATTACTCTTTAAAAGAGTGCAGAGCCCCAGGAGGAATCTGGAAGACTCTTAGAGGACCTGTACATGGAAACACAAAACACTAAACCAACTACAACATTATTAAAGAAGCTCCCTGGGGATTTCACAATTCACGCTGCTCCCTACAAATAAAGTTGCTGCCATTTTCCAGAGAACCTCCAATGGGGCATAAATAAAAAACCCGAAAGCAAAAGCAGATGATGCATCTCTCAGACAGGCACCCATCTTGCCAAGAGCAATATAGAGCAACCAGTTGAACCCCTGAAGAAGGTGATCATAGAAAATGGATTTCACCAGCTGAAGATACTGTCTCGTGGCAGTAAAGTTTTCTACAGCTTGTATTCAGTATATGGTTGATTCAGTATACGCTCCAGCTCTCAATCAAATTCTGGCTGGATGGCCGGGCCCAGAGAGTGGTGGTGAATGGATTCAAATCCAGTTGCTGGCTGGTCACCGGTGGTGTTCCCCAGGGTTCAGTTTTGGGGTCTGTTCTCTTTAACATCTTGATCATTGATCTGGGAGATCTAGGTTAGATATCAGGAAGAAATTCTTTACAGAGAGGGTGGTGAAGCCCTGGAATAGGCTGTCCAGGGAAGTGGTGGAGTGGAAGTGTTTAAAACACGTGTAGATGTGGTGCTTAGGGACATGGTTTAGGGACCCTGGCAGTGCAGGGTGAACGATTGGACTGGATGATCTTAAAGGTCTCTTCCAACCAGATGATTCTATGATTCTATAAGGGCTCATGGCTGCCTGGTGCCATATGTAGGTGGAAACAGCAAGATGAAGGTAGATGAAGGTAGACTGATTTGAAGAACTTGCCATTTGCATGGATGATCTGACAAAATTCAGTTTTTTGAATACGCCCCAAATTTATGGTGATTATTATGCCTGTAATGATGCAGACATTTGTCTGTTTGAGTATTACCTTCAATCACGCTTTGAGAGACACTTATGCCAGGGGAATTATCATTACTGTTATAAAAAATATAATCTTTTCTCTTTTTATTCCAGCAACTTGACTCGCTGCTCTATTAAGCTGCATTTGTTCTTATTTAGAAGCTATTTTTCAGATATCCATTTCAATCCAAACCAAAAATTCTTTTCACAAGTTCCTTTCCAATTCAGCTAAAAATACAGACGAATTTCCAGGTAGTGCTTGTCTTCGTGTTTTTACTAATCCCCCAAAGATACCATTGTTGTTCCCCTGCTTGCTGTCACTCTATAGCCACCTTGTCATAGAAGGAGATCATGTTGGTCTTCTCCTTCTCAGTTTGTTTTTCACTTTTTAAGGCAAGTTTCCAGGTCTGACAGGCCACTGGACTAACATTAGATACACTGTGGTATTAGCAGGAAAGCAGTGGGTGCCAGTATTGCCGCAAAGGGCAGGCAGGGAACAAGTCCCAACAGCTCAAGGTGAGGCTGCCTGTGACTGGGGATCGGGGTGGGCAGTCCTGCAAGCCCCACCGATATCACAGAGTTCCCTGGGCTTGGGACCATCCCACCCAGCTGCAGCTGCAGCTCCAATCCAGCCCGAACAGCTTTTCTTTCAGCTTTCTTCTTTGATTTATAACAGACCAGCAGCAAAGCTACACTGTAATTGCCTTCTATTACTATTGCTTTAACTGTAACTTCTTCTCTATTTTGCAAGCAAGAACTTCTTTTCCTCTGCTCCAGTAATTCCTCCCATGTATTTAAAAACATCTACAGTAAAATGCTATGCTGGCCAGCACAGTGAAATAACAAGGTCCCTGAGCATGGTGTTGCTTTTGGTGACCTTACACTGAAGTGGATGAGGTACTCGGATAGTTTTACACTGAGAGGTCACACAATAATCTAGAAGCAGAAACATTTCCACTGGGATGGGGAAAGAGAAAAGGGAAAGTAACAGTAAAAAAACTTGTGGGTCAAGATAGAAATTTTAATAAGTGAAGGATGGAAGGAAGAAAAAACAAAACAAATTATGCAAAGGCAGTCACTCACCACCTCCCTTGTGTAGACCAATGTCCAGCCTGTTCCTGACCAAAAGATGACTAACCTATTCCTCTCTGATTCATTGCTGACCACGCCATTATACAGCATGGAATACCTCCTTGGTTATTTGCCTGGTAGCATCCCCTCCCAACCTCTTGCACATCCCCAGTCTATTCAGTGGTGTGGTAGAGTGAGAAGCACAGAAGGCCTTGATGCTGTGAAACATTCTTCAGCAAAATCTAAAACATACTGTGTTATCAGCATTGTTCTGGGCACCTAAAACACAGGACCACACAAGCTGCTGTGAAGAAAACTAACTCCATCCCAGCCACAGCCAGTACAGAAGAGCCAATCTTCAGATGAGATGTGCAGTTCTGTCTGAAAACAGCTACATTAACAATACAGAATTCATACCCAGAAGCTGATCATATTGTTATCAAAATTGCCTCTGCACCTTCAAAGGCAGACAGTGTAGTTGGGTGAGCTGGCCACTGGAAATCTTATGAACAAAACACTGAATTTGATGTCAGAATTGTTTATGTAGCAAAAGTTGCAGAGTTTTAATATGGATTAGGGTTTGTTTCCTTTCTACAAAAAAAGTAATGATACTTCTCTTAAATTGCACCTAGCAGCTTTGTCTTTAACCTCATTTTTTTGTGGGGGAGGAAAAGCACTAGGGGAAATAAAATACTGCTGATAGAATTTCCTAAAATTTGGCAATCAATTGGAGAAATACAAATTACTTTAAATGTGTCTGAATGAAATATTTTGACATAAACCACACATTTCAGTTTCTTGTTTGGAGTCCAGAGTTATTAAGTGTTAGGTTGGGAAGGGGGAGAAGCAAATTTAATGAACTTCTGGACTCATCAGATCTGGGCTGTCAGCTGCACCTCAAAATCTGCCAACGCATGACAGGTCTGCTTTCGTTATATGTCATCAGCTTTAGAATCAGATTTGTCCTAAGAAAGATATAAAAGTGACAAACCCACTCGGTTACAAAACTACTCAGTCGCTCTACTAATGCAGGATGCTGCAGTTACTATTTTGTGGTAGTTATCTGCAGATTTTAACGCTGAAATAAAGAGGCTTCCACATTTTAATTGCAGGAAGGAAAACCACAGTTGGCTTCTGCATGCAGCCCCACTCCTTCGCTCCTGCCATACACATATGGCTCCTGCCGCTGCTGCCGCTCACACACCCACAAATACAGGACTGGAGCTCCCATATGACACATTCTACAGCATGTCCTGTCACTTAAAAGCATTTGATTTGCTTCCTCAGACTAATACTTTTTTTTTTCCTTACTAAACCCTGCATATAAATTAGCTATACTCCTCCAGGCAAGGGAAGAACACTGGCTGAAGAAGACTTTTTTAATGCCATGTTGTCTGCACAGCACTGACTCAAATGGTTAATGATGTATGGGAATGTTAAGGAGAACTTGAGTCATTTTTTCAGGCCTGCCAGTCCTTAGATGTGTAATTTTAAAAATAACTTCAATGTTTTCCCAGATCTGTATAGGGCAAAATAGTTACCCTCCAAACTTTTCTGTAAGTTTGAAAATGCATGGAAGAAAAAGATGATTCTCTGTCACATGTCTCTTTGAGTTGCATCAGTGAGTCAAACTCTTCATCTGAACCGCGCTTCTTGCTTTGCTTTCTTTTTTTGTTTGTTTGTTTGGTTTGGTTTTTAATTTCCTTCCTGCTGCTTTGCTATCAAATTATGATTGGTAGGAATCTATTGCAAATCCACACCCATGCTCCTACTGGGACAATGCATTAAGATGGTGTAGAAGTGCCATAATTTGGTTCTGAATCAGGCTTATTGTGGTTACAGTATATTTTACATAAACTAGGGAAGCCGAACTGTAGGAGGGTGGAGGTTTTGCACAAGAACTATAAGGGTCATAACTTCCCTCTAAAATGTAAAGGAAAAGTTTGGAACCATTTACCTAAAAAGCATGTAAGTAAGTTCACAAATAAACTAGACTGAGAAATTTTGTTCTCTTTGCCATGAGACTCAAGAAATAAGGAGGCATTAGATGAAAAAAGAGCCAGCAAATCAAAAGCCGATCACAGGAACCAATTTTCCAAACACTGTTTGACATCCTCACATTTGAAAGTGAAACTTTCAAAATGAGTGAAAGCCACAGGATGGGAATACCAGCCAACTAATTTTATCAAGGACTTTTGATCTGCAATGGTCCTCTGAACAGGTAGGAATAATATCGGGATTAAGCTTTCAATGCACATTAATTACACTGGGACCAGACCTTAGCAGTGCCCATTGGGAGAGGAGAACTGGACTAAGAAATGCTGCCAATGTGAGCCTGGGCACGAGCTGCCTCCAAATCTGGCCTTGCTGAAGGAAGAAGATTTACAGGTGTAGCCAGTTCCTGAAGAGCCAGCCTTGCATGGGATACTGGGATCATGAAGTGTAAGTCTCTGTGTAGATATTCACTTTTTCTTCCGGTTCATCCTTCTTTCCTGTATTATCTTCTCGAGTATGGATATAGATGGGGACTGTTCATAGGATGTTGCTGATTCTGTAGAGAAGGCAAGAAGGTAGCACATGAGAAGGCAAAGTGCTGGCAGGGAAGGTTGGTGCAGATTCCACCACCTCAAACAGTCAGAGACTTAACTGAATAGCTTAAGAACTTCATAACTTGACACAAGCAACAAATGAGACTCCCATAGACTTAGGAAAGCGTGTTACTCTTCTAAAAGGAGAGCAGGAAATAGTCTAGCTCAAAGGAAACAGTCTGGGTCCAGTACTGGGCAAAACTGAAGTCAGTGGACCCTGCATGGTCCATCCTCACTTCAGTCACAAGTCAGCAAGCAAAAAGCCCAATTCCAGTCTGGCCTGAGCTCTCCCCTGCTTGCCAACTAGGAAGAATACACAGAGCCAAAGAGGTATTTTCATATGAAGTGAAAGCCACTGACTTGAACACAGAACGAGACAGAAATGAGTCTCTGCTCAATGTGGAGTTCCTTCACAGTGAAAAAGAAAAGAGAGTCGTGGAGGGCACTTTCTAGCATATAACCCTTTCTAGCCGTTGTAGATGAAAGAAAGAACTGAAATTGTGAACATTAAGAGGCTGCAGATAACTGGTATGTATGGAGGAGCAGTAACTGAACTCAAAACTTTCGAATTTTCAAGCAGAAACCTGCTACTGCAACTAATACAGACAGGTACATTTTGATAAAACCTCACTGAACTGAAGAGGCACATTCTGAATCTTCCAGTAACAAAGAGGTGTGAGACAGTCACCAGTTAGGAGGCTGATCACACAATATGTGACCATGTGGTGCTTGGAGTCCTAGAAAGAAGAAGTGGTGCAGAAAAGCAGGGTTTCCAAAAAGAAGAAGTCATCTGGGAAAGAAGAAGAAGAAAGTTAAAATCTTAGCTAGAGGCAAGATCTAGAAAGTAGGTTCCCTCCAGCTATCGAGTAGCAGCTCCCTAAGGAGACTATCAGATACTTTTAAGACAATTTGTTATACCTAACCAAATAGAAAATAACTTTTCCTCCTGTACTGAACAACTTTCTGTAGTGCTCCATCTCATACGCTAGGAAATTAAGAACAAAAAAAGACAATTTTAGAATGGCAAAGTCATCTCTTTTAAATTATCTTCACCACTGAATGATCTGTCCTAGCAGATTAAAGTTATGAAGTTTGTATTGCTGCCACCACTGAATTCATCACATTTGCTTTTATACACAAAGCACTGAAGCATACCATCTTTCAAAAAAGCAACTGAAAGTCGGCTATGCCTCTTTGAGTCACAAAATAAGCTCTAAGCCCAGAAACGTGAAGCTAGGGACAACTTTTTAGCCTCCCCGAGGCTGCCCAAACATGCAAAGAGGCACACGTGTAGCATAAGCCATTCTCCAGCCAGCCAGCACTGGGGGGCACATCGCACAGGATGGTCCTCATTTTACATCCACTGGGCCCAGTGCTGCAAAAATGCTGCCCCGAGGTGTTTTAAGAGCCCCTGTACATGAGTGGATGCAGTAGTAGGGGGGACGGTGCATTGCTTCAGTTCACAGTGAGAGAATATCAAGCAGATGCTGAACCAGGTGATGCTCGCACGTGAGAAGGGGTGATCCTGCTTAATCTGTGCTTGCAAAGTCATTCTGTTTACACAATTTAATGTTGCATTTCAAAGCCTGTCCAGCTGAGATAGATTCATTTTCAATATGTAAATAAGTCTGTAACCTAGAAGGTGTATTACAATGCTTCTATTTCCAGTTGTGTGGAATTTAGGTGCCTAAATTTAGAACAAGTCTTGAAAAAAAAATCCTACTTCCACACTCAACTGTTTTTTAAAGCAATATTGTCTCCAAGTGCCTAAAGCTGTGCCATCATATACACCCCACTGGTCTTCATTTTTCCTGAGACACCTTCCCACTAGCTACAGAAGGCTGGCACCTGCAGAGTAGGCATTTCTGCATGGCTGCCAGTTGCTGGATGGAGTGAGCACACTCAGCGCCTGCCATTTAGCTTGACTCAGAAACGTAGGCAGTAAGGACAGTGTTTGCAATGCATATCAGACTAGTGGTTAGAGACCCTGTGGAAAAGAAGAGAGACTAAGCTTCTGCAACCCCCAAGGAGAGCTTGGGGGTCCAGAGGGGGGCTGGACAAGCTGGAGAAGTGGGACCATGTGAAACTCTTGAGTTTCAACAAGGCCAAGTGCAAGGTCCTGAGTCTGGGTTGGAACAATCTCAGTATCAATACAGGCTGCAGGGCGATGTGATTGAGAGCAGCCCTGCAGAAAAGGACTTGGGGCTACTGGTGGACGAAAAGCTAGACATGAGCCAGCCCAGAAAGCCAACTGCACCCTGAGCTGCAGGTAATTGCAGCCAGCAGATTGAAGGAGGTGATTCTGCGGCTCTGGTGAGACCTCACCTGGAGTATGTGTCCAGCTATGGAGTGCTTGGCACAAGAAAGATGTGAACCTGTTGGAGAGAGTCCAGAGGAGAGCCATAAAAACGATCAGAGGGCTGAAGCACCTCTGCTGTGAGAACAGGCTGAGAGAGTTGGGGTTGTTGAGCCTGGAGAAGAGAAGGCTCCAGAAAGACCTTACTGTGGCCTTTTAGTACTTAAAGGGGACATGTAAGAAAGATGGGACAGTCTTTTTAGCAAGGCCTGTTGTGACAGGACAAAGGGTAATAGTTTTAAACTAAAAGAGGAGAGATTCAGACTAGATATAAGGAAGAAATTTTTTACAATGAGGGTGGTGAAACACTGCCATAGGTTGCCCAGAGAGGTAGTAGAAGCCCCATTCTTGGAAACATTTGGATGGGGCCCTGGGCAACCTGATCTGGTTAAAGTTGCCCCTGCTCACTGCAGGGCAGGTTGGACTAGATGATCTTTAAAGGCCCCTTCCACCCCAAACCATTCTGTGATTCACTCTATGATTCATTCTATGATTCTGTGTCACATGTCACCACAGGAGATCAGCTTTTCACAATGCATATATGTATTCCCTATATAGCAGCGGATTTTGACCGTGTTCATTACCTTGCTTGCACAGATTAAAGAAATGATAGTACTGACATACTGAAGGCCATTCTACCAGAGATTTCAAATGGGACTAGGTAATTTCAGAAAGCTTCTGGAAGACAGACTTGGAAGACAGTTGTTTAATAAACTCCTCCTAAGATGCCATTTGAACCTTGGACACTGTGTTACCTAAATGGGATGTTTTGAAAGATCCATTTTGAAAATGCAATACATTTTATTGCTGTTCAAGCAGAAAATCTGTGCACAGTGTCAAGAAGTTTGCACCTTTGTTTCAGTGAATCAGAAAGACAAAAGCATTTTTCAACATCTGCCGTTGAGAGGCATCCAAATCATCTCCTCTCCTTGCTATCTGTCTCAAAATGCTTAAAAAGATCAGGTAGCAAATCACTATAAAAATATTTTGAATATAAAATAGTTGAAAGAATTTTGTATGCTCCCTCTCACTATATAATTCAAGTTTGGATTTTCAAAGATTCTCAATTCTAAACAGACAAAACACCTTTTGAACATCTGAGAAGACTGTGTACTTGTATTTGATTGGTGTTATGAAAGAATAATAGTAAAATTTTAAGATCTGACTTGCTTCCTTCTTGATGAATTAGCACATTTTGTATTTATAAATACATTTAATTACCCTGTAAATACTATTTAATATATTTGGTGTGTATATACATATATATATATAAAAGAACATATGCATGCATGTAAGTGTATCAAATCAAATGCATAAACTCTTCACAATGAAAAAGCCAAAAATTAAACCTCTTGTAGAAAAAACTCTGGTTATCTCTATGCCTAATACTGTTCCATTTTCATTTTCTATAATCAAGCAAAATCCCTAAGAGCTTTTTAGAAAGTCGATTTATGCTTGTCCTCTAAATTATGTTTCTGGTGAATAATCTTGTATTGAGGAGGAAAATGTTGCTTGGGAAAAAAAAAAAAAACCAAAACCAAAAAGAAGATCTAAAAGATTCCCTTTGGGCTGGAGACATAATGTAATTTAAGTGTAGCTTGAGGTAGTTCCAGATTTGGTGACAATGAGGTACCCAAGCAGCTAAGTCCATGCCAGGAGCTTCTGTTCGTTGAAGGAGACTAATCATATGAAGTTAACAGATAAGCAAAAGGTCAAGGCCAAAGGCTAGAAATGACCATTTTAATCTTACTAAAATCCTTTCAGTTTGGAAAAATGAAGTCAAAGGGTAAATGAAGGCACACTGAGCTTCCTTGTTAGTATTTTTACTCATGGGACATTTTCAAAACTGCAGCAGGTGAACTACAGATCAGACTTCTCCGATGTCCTCATAAGCAACCAACCTCAGGCTGTGACCAAGGCTCATCTCTGCTCTGCAACCACCAGGAGCTCTGGAAAAACTGTATGAATTAAGGATTTCTTCCGCTCAGAATTAGGCCCCTAAACTATGACATATGTGTAGTCCAGATATCAAAACCCTGAGCAGCTATGATAGCCACATCTGTTCAAACACTAGACAGGCAGCAGCTAAACTAGAGAGGCTACACCAACCATGTCATTTGCAAAAACTTCTTTCAGAGCTTAACCTCAAAAGAGAAAAGTGTGGTTTCTCTTTCACATAGTAAACTAAAGTCAGAGCTGTTGCTAAAAAGTTCATATTCCCTAAGCAATACATGCAGATTTTGAGCATCAACCTTGGGAGCAAGGGGTCTACCATGCAGCCAAGGTCTAGGGATTTGAGACTGAGGTGCTTGTGCATCAGGAATGACTCACTGCCATGCAGTCCTTTGCATGTCCATGCGTGGGCTGGATGACACAAGACCAATTTCATGTGAACTGAACCTATCTGTACATGGTGCTGCCGTTTCCTTCCGTATTTTTCAGACTGCCTCCTAATGTGAATCAGCAGGCTATTAGCAGCGGGTTCAGAGCGTTCCAGCTTCTTCTGTTAGCAATGAGATTGCAGTACAAGATACAAGTATTTGCTGTTAACGGGGAAAAAACTCATAGGAAGAAATTTTCCTCATGGACTGGAATTTTTTATTATTTTTTAATGATTACTGCATCATATTTTGCACACCTCACAAATGTGACTGATGTCTGTGATATAAATGATTAAGTCCATAAAAATGTTTATCCTCCTTAAATACCTATCTGCCACTCTAGGTATTATTGAATGTAATCTCCGGCCACAACTGAGAATGGATTTAGCCATATAACAAGATAAAACCATCTTGTAAATTTTCTATTAAACTAAACTATCCTGGGAGAGCCAGCATGCCCCCAGAAAGAAACAATCCATCATCTGCTTCAGATGATAGTGCTATTTGTATTTCCACTCTTTATATCCCTAATCTCATTATTGCTCACTGCAGTCTTACCACTGCTACAATAAACAAAAGGCTGAAGAAAGAGGCAGATCTTTCTTGCCCCATTAATAATGGAAATGTCATCATTTATAGGTATTTTTGTATGTATCAGTGCTCATCTTTGAAAAAATCAGCTTAAACTTAGAGGGACGTATTCTGTTTGTAAAACCATCGTGCACTATATAGTTAACAGGGCACTGAAAATGCAACCAGTTGTTGCTGATGGGAGATATATTCAAAATGGAGACATTTTGTGTGGTCTTTGTGAAGCTCCTGGAAAGTTTGAAGTCTTCCCAGCTTTGAAAACAAATAAGTAAATCTGAATAAAAGACATTTCTGCATATTAGCTGGTGAAATATTTTGTTCAGCATGCCAACTTTAACATGTCATCATCCACTAGCAAAGAATACCAGTAGTAATATTCATTCAGAAGAAATAATTTCATTGCTCTGTGACCCAAACCCACATCCATCACTGACACCTTCTACTGATTTAAATAAGCACTGAATAATTCTAAAGATTTGATGAATACAATTAAACAGCAGTGAAAATGGTCTCAGAGGAAGGAAAAATTATTATCACTGACATAGGTATATACCCTGCCTTCTGTGTGACAGTAATAAAACTGCCTTCCTTGTTAAGAGAGGCGATTTTGGCACATGTAAACAGCTGAGGGACTTGTGACCTCTCAAACCCCCAGTCCAACGCATTTTCTGAACACTGCCTCCAGTCTTGTCAGTCTCTTGAATGTTGAGTTTATACGTGATTGACTCCTAAATGGTCTAAGATTCTGCTTAGTCTTATTTCTACAAGAAGCCTTCCTAATCCTTTTTTTGTTACGTTACAAAAATGCAGGCGGTCTCAGTGGTGAGCCTCCCTGCAAACACACACCAGATGTGGCTGGCAAAAGTAAAAAACACAATGAAAGCAAAGGGATGAGGAACCAAACGCACTGAAAAATATTGAAGTCATTTTTCTCCCTTTGGAAAGTCATCTGCATTTCCTTAGCTCGGGAAAAAAACCCACTACCCAACCCACCACTCCTTGTTAAAGCCAGAGCTGTTAAAGTCTCTCTGGGCGTTTGAATAGTAAAAGAGTCTTCACGGTGTTTGCCACATTTTACATAGTACTTTCATGTCCTCCATGTCTCAGCTTCTCAAAAACAAACTAAGATACTAAGATACTTTCCCATGTTCTGTTCTTTCGCTAAAATGAACTCCTCTGTCATTAGTTAACTCCGACAGAAAACATACTGACCTCTGATGTACAGACCCTCCTTTGGTGTGGAGTTATCCAGGACTAACGGAACAAGCCATAACTGAAGACTTGGCTGGCTAAGAGGTAATTTAACAGGGACACATATTGCAAGGTAAAATTTCTAAACAATAATATAAAATAGAAACTGAAAGTAATCTGGGACTTTGAAGGTCAGCCATCACTCATGACTAGATAAAGCAACGATGACTCAAAGCCAAACTGCACAACCCATTCAAATCATTAAAGTACAAAGCGCAAAAAAGAAAAAAAAACAATCCCAAACTGAGCTAGCAATAAGTGATCGTGCTTAATTAGGGAGTAAAATGCATGACAAGAGCAAGGTGACTTTCACAGAAGAAAACATGTTGATGGGAGGCACAAAACCATTGGAACAGATGAATTCAAAGTGACACCACAAGAACATGAGGATTATAAAACCCTACTGGTACTTCTAGTGAGGTCTGCTCTACGGCTAGGCAGAGGCATTACTCCTTAAGAGGGAAGCCATTAAAAAAGTACGGCAGCAGTTTCATCTGAGAGAAACAAGTTAAAGCAATCCTTTTGGGGGATGTTTTCCTTAAAACAGTGTGCCCCCTTTCATAGTTAAAAAGCAAGACACACACTTCCTTTAAAAGTGTATTTTATTAACTCTCGATACTCTAGATTTGTCGGTCTTAAGTAATTAAGACACGTCAAAAAGCAACAAATTATCCCTATGCTGTGAGTCAAGAAAAAGGTTTTCTTTCAGACCAGTAAGGTCAGTCTGTGCTTCCAGCAAAAAAAGTACCTTCTCTCTGTCTTTTGAAGCAGAAATGTTCCCTTTCCTATGCTCTTGGGCTCCGAAGAATGAAGCCCCTTGACAGGTACATATTCTGAGGAGAGAGATTGCATCGTGAAGTCACCATCAGAAATCATCTACCAGATGAAGCTATAAGCTAAAAATTTGTAATGGAAAGTGGGGATTCAACCAGTTTTCTGTATTGTCCTAATTACACTCCCAAATTCTGGCTGCAGGCTAAAAATTAGCTTCCTCGGATCTAAGGTTTCTAATATTCTGTGCAAAGCTGTCATATAAACCCACTGATGGAGATGTCACCTTCTCGCATCCCAGAGTTAGCCCACCCACTTATTCCAAAAACCCAGGCAGGTAAAGCCTTGATGAGGAGAAAAACACCTGCCAAGAGGATGCACTATCATCTTCTTATACACATCTACCCCTTTACCACACCTACAGGGAACTGGCTCCACGGGAACTGTCACACCACCAGCACAGGGATTATTTTAAAGAGGAAATGCTACTTGGAGAGGTGGTGGGGGGCGGGACATCTTTTTCTCTGTGACTACTTAAACTGTTCTGCTGCTCTGTACCACTGCCAGGCCAGAGAGTAACATGCGGCATCAGACTGCACAGCCGGCTGCTCAGGAAGAGATCACGTTTTCCCTTCTCCATCTCCCTGGGCTGTTTCTGATTTAATACGGACAAAATTGGATAAATTATAGGCATTGTCCTGGGAGCTGGAATCAGCACCAAGTGCCTGCATGTCTTGCATCTGGATATCATAGGCTTTTTGCACAGATCTGGAAAGTTTAGCATACTGAAGCAGACTCAAAACTTGAGCAGTAACTAGAAAACACAAAAATCTAGATTACGGCTGGGATAATTCATCATGGCACCACCAGAAGCAGTTTTCTTCATTTTTGTTCGGAAAAATTATTTTATTCTGAGCAAACTTATCTACCCAGCATGGCTAGAACTACAGTTGTTAACTACTGGCCACATATGATTGCTGTAGTAGAGAAAGACCATACTCACCCTCGATGTCAAGTCATTAGTAGGTTGAACTTGGTTCTGGGCAAGGGATTTCTGTATTTCAAGATTCCCTAAGCCACAGACAAAACACCCTTTTCTGACGACAGCTGTAAAGGGATATTACACTGAGATTTTATTCCAACAGGAAAGAAAATGCTCAGGTAGAAGTCAATCTTCAGTGGTGCGCAGTCAAAAAGATAACCCAAACCAACATTATAACCAATTAATATCAAAGACTACACACACGAAACATCGCTTTCAGAGAAAACCAGACTGCAGCAGATGCAACCACAAGGGATTTCAATCACATGCCTCCTGCATTTCTTCCCACCATATATCCCAAGGGTAGGTAAGACTATCCCCAAATTAGTATTAGGGGCTTGACTTCCAAAGAGGCTCAATCCTAAATGCGTAACATTCACAAATTGCAGCATCTGGTTAAATGACTTCCCCTGACGCATGCTGAGTAGTGCAGATCCTATTTTTCCCCTCACACATCATATACGGGCCTTCAGTTCCCAGTCAGGCAGGATGGGAAAACTCCAGGTGAGGCAGTCAGGACCATTAGGAGGAAGCGCTGCTGAATCTGCACCTACAGTTCAATTTAAATCTGCTCAGCTCGTGACACAGGTATTTTTAAGGGGTATATGAATTCTAATGTAGTACATTTTGTAAGCCAAGCCTGAAATACATATTGGCATTGCTTTTACTACCTTTGATCATTTGCCTTGGAAACAAGATCACTTTTGATTTCTGAGATCAAAGCTTACAACACTTCTAAATATAATATTGCATTTGATGTAAATGTTTCAATGGAAACAGAGCTTAACATACTCTTTTACATTTTTTTAAAGACTGCTTTAAAATGTTTTTTAGAGTCAAAACACCTGAAGTACATAAAAGTTGATAAGCAAATAACTAAAAAAATACATCAACAGCATTTTTTCTTCTCTTGGTTTGAATTAGTTCTCTAATGTCTACACCAAGAAATGCTGATTATTAGCATCATTTTCAAACACAATTATTGTTTTTAGACACATTCAGCTCCTAATTCTACCACCAAACTTCTCAGTAATAGTATCTTTAAAAAGTAAGTTCAAGTGTAGAATTAAGTAGAAAGCTCTAACAGCTTGTAGACATGTATACTTGATGTTCTTAACCATAGAGAGGGACAGCATTGGTTATAATACTAAGAAAACCAGATGTATATCCAGCTGTAAGTAGAGCCACATAAAAAAGTTCATTTCAATCAATTATTCCTAAGAGCCTTGCTTTTATTCAAAAATCATATTTTCTATACAGACTACTTTGCTTTTAAAATAAGAGGGTTTAGCTATTAGTCACTCTAACCATTCAAACAGGAATGTTGAACTTTGAATACTTGTAACCTTTCAGGAAGGCAAATGAAAGATAATAATCCCTTGATCAATGTAACTTTTATTTGTTCATCTGGGAACATGGCAAGGATATCATAGGCAACACCACCACCTAAGAGAACATGGATTTCACACAAACTATTTCGTCAGAAACACGCATTTAAATAATCATCCAAATCACCACCTCACTATTGGTATCACAAAAAAAACCAAAACAAAACAAAACAAAAACCAACAGAGAAAAAGAAACATACAATCTGAACAAACGAACAGTCTAGAATTTTTTTCTATTTAATGTCTATGCCAGCCACATCTGTCTCCCTGATTTTAGAATCTGTAATACTTAGCACTGATAACGGCACCTCTCATTTTCACACACATTAGGAATGTGAACCAACTGTTATTATACCACAATACCTCACCACAGCTAATCAACGTGACTGCCTGGTCCTCTCTCAGCCCCAGGAAGTGCTGCCAGCTCCCTGTACGAAAGTGTCTGCATCCTGCAAAGTGCTGCACATAAAAATGAGTTTAGCATGAAGTGAATGACCAAACTGCAGCGTAAAATCAAGCAGGTTTTTCCACTCAGTGCTAGTATTTTGGTTTATAATCGAAGAAGAACTGACCAGGGCAGGTTGCATTTTAATGTAAACCATTTGGAGTGAAAGGTGTTATTTTGCCTAGTGAAACCTCCCCCTCACAGTCCAGTTCACAGACAGAGTCAGTGGCAATCTCATGGTCAGGGGAGATCTGGGACATCCTATCAAAAGGGTCTTCACGATTCTCCTCATAGTCAACCACATTTGGGATCATGTTAACATAAGCCGTCATTATCTCCTTATGGAAAAGGGTGTCCTGGTTGTAAGAGATAAGCTCATTGCTTATGTTAACAGTCTCCACTGGAGTACCAGAGCAAAACTGACTGCATCCCAGGAGGTTGGAAAAGACCTTTCTAAAGTCAGCATTAAAGGCATAGATGATGGGGTTGAGAGAGGAGTTGGCCCAACCAAACCAGACAAAGACATTAAAGGTGGTCTCACTGACACAGGGAAGGCCAGCATGGGGATCACTGGGTGGGCTCTCACAGAAGGGAACCATGCAGTTCAAGATGAAGAAAGGCAACCAGCAGCAGACAAAGACGCCCATGATGACGGAGAGAGTCTTCAACACCTTGGTCTCTTTCCTGATGGAGGACTTGAGGCTTGTGTGATGATGGCAGTCAACATGACTGTTCCTGCAGCTCTGTGCATGCTCAGCTGCCCTCTCCAGGGAAGAGATGCGACGAATCTGCACCTGGGCAATACGGTAGATTCGAGTGTAGGTAACTATCATGATAGCCACCGGGATATAAAAACTGATCAAGGAGGAGGAAATAGCATAAGTCCTGTTAAGGCTGGAGTCACAGTTCTCTGATGATGCAGTGAGGGTATCATTGCTGTCAGAGGTCCCACCAGAGGGTCTCATTGCTGCTAATGCCACCCATGTTGTGCTCATGTCTTCTGTCCAGGTGGTGACAGCACTTGCTGCTGCCCAGCCAATGTCAAATCCATCTCCAATACCACCAGCATCAACGACATCCCCACCTTTGTGCCAGTTGAGCTGGACGGGGATGAAAGAGATGAGCACGGACAAAGTCCATGCCACACTGATCATTACCAGAGCCAGTCGTTGGGTCATCTTCCTCTCATAGCGGAAAGGGCTGGAAATAGCCCAGTACCTGTCCACACTAATCACACACAGGTTCAGGATGGAGGCTGTGGAGCACATGATATCAAAGGCCACCCAGACGTTGCAGAAAGCCCCAAAGGGCCAGTATCCGGCCACCTCAGCCACTGCCTTCCAGGGCATGACTAGCAGAGCCACCAGTAGGTCCGAGACAGCCAGGGACACGATGAAGATGTTGGTGACCTTGCTCCTCAGGTGTCGGTAGCGGACGATGGCCGCGCACACCAGCACGTTCCCAAAGAGCGTCCAGATGATGAGCAGAGCCAGCAGGCTGCCCGCCG
>NW_010402994.1:6629-15855 GCF_000710305.1 Buceros rhinoceros silvestris | reverse complement strand
CTATAGAATATATATATTATATATACACTATATGTTATAGTACTTCAAAGGCATCAGGGCACTCTGCAAGCAAATACTTGGGGAGAATCCACAACCCAGGAAGTCGGCAATGTGACCTCATGAGCATTAAATGCCCGACTCTCCCTTTTTGCCGTAACCTGGAGCCCCTTCCTCCTCCAAGGGCTCCAGAGGTCCCTTTTCCTCCTCTTCATCAGTTGCTTTTTTCTTATTACATATGAATTTCTAGATTAGTGCAGATGTTGTTCTTCCTGATATTTAAGAAGATGCTGATGTGCATCAAAGAATCCATGTCCTTTCTTAACCACTGAATATTTACAGTTATTTCATTCCTTTTTTTTCTAAGGTCACACTCATTTTTTTTCTGTTTTAATTTTTTTCTTTCAACCTTCCAGCTCAAAGGGAAGCGGAAGCTGAGTGATACCACTTACTGCTTCAAAACAGAAGCTGCAGTATTTCTGGTATCAGGGCTGTAATATTTGCTGAGGATCAAAGGAACCTTTTCAAACATCATTGTTTGTTACCGTTAAAAGGTGGCAGCCGCATCTTAAATAAACCGACCTTTTCATCCCAGGGAGCTGGCACCAGTGATTGAAACACACTAAATCCAACAGCGTGGGCTGGGCTTCAGTTCCTTTCTGGTGAATTTGGGCAGCCTGGTTCTTGTAGCCGAGCTTTGGCCCCAGCAAGCCCCCGGGGGATGATTTGACCTTTAGTATGAATTTAGATCGGCGCTGTGACTTTTCTAAACGATGCCTGCCAGAGGTCTTCAGGTCACAGCGTCTGTCGTCAGAGCCCTCCCAGCACACTGCCAGCAGTGTGGGAGAAGGGATGTCATTACTGACAGTCATGTCACAAAAAAGCTTTATGTAAACTGGGTGGAAAAATGACAGCCTGCTTGGGGGGGTGTGCTGCTTGTCTGTGGCTGCTGTGTATGTAGAGATGCTTCTGCTGCTATAAATGGCACCACCTAAATTACGGGTGTAGGACGGTGAACTAGCCTTGCCCTTGTCCCACAGGGTGATCCTTCTGCTGCCCAATAAATGGTTAAAATAGTAGAGCTGCTCTCTTTGCTTAGATAAACACGGTCCCTGTGTGAATAGCTTGCAGCCCCTGGTTGTAATCCCTCTCTGATCTCTGGTTATAAAAATGATAGATGGAATGTAAACTCCGTGAAGATTAGTAATCACCAAGGGAGTTAAAAAATACTGAGCCGAGTTGTAAGGTTTTTCTGCGTTCCTGAGGAATTCTCCAGGGATTCCTTTTCCTTTGAGGGGCTTGTGCTATTCTTCAGCTCATCTCCTTTCAAACTTGCTGTCTGGAGACAGTGGACATGTTCATGCAGGATTTTCAACTATTTTTAAAGAAATCTGGTATGGATTCACTGTGACCTCATGTAAATGACACCATCACTGTCTGCCTGAATTTCTGTAACGGGATGTATGTACTTGGCAAGGAATTTGGGAATTTACTGCTGGTGTGGCCGTGCCGTGGTGTTCTCAGAGAGGGAGTTCTGAGCATGAGGCATCGTCGTTATATGGCAGAAGAGCAACTCTCTGTCATCCTACACGTCAGTGTACCCATCAGGGATCCTCTTCTTCTACTCCTTCGCCCACAGGGCAGCGCTGCTGAACACAGCCATCGGTCTGGAGTAGCATGTCTGATTTTCAGAAGTTCAGGGTTTACCTCAAAACCACTTTACAATGTACAAATTTGGAGTGCAAGTCTCATCTCCCCAAAAAACATCTGAGTCATTCTGAGTACACCTCATGAAATACTCGGGTTGAAAGCCTGAAGGTGGATCTTCCCAAAACCGAGTAGTTGGGAACTGGGTTATGGCAGCTTTTAAAAATCCAGCCCATTGCACATCTGGGAGATCCGCTGTATCTGAAGTAAGTTTCTGCTAACTAGTGATAGTAACATCATTTGGAGGAGGGGGGAAATGCGTTCAAATTAGTCTTTACCACATCTGTGAGTTAGGGTATTGCTGGTCTTGCAATTGATCTGTAATTGTGTATTTGGAGGTTCGTGATAGATTGGAGGAGGGTGACGATTGGTTGCTAAAGCAGGAGGTAAAACAGAACTAAACCTCTGGCTGGCTCCTGCTTCCCTTAAAAGGAAAAAAAAAAAAAAGAGCTGGGTGTAAACCAGCTCAAAGGGGGTCCTGGGTGAATCACAGCAGCAGTTCACCAAGGCTGGCATTTCACAGAGCTCCACTTTGGGGAGGCTCTGGAGGCAGCTCAACAAGAGAGATGTTCCCAGTCTTTGGGATAGGATGGGACTGGAGACGAAGGTCCCAAGTCCAGCTGCTGCAGGTTCAGTGGGGCAGGGAAAGATCTGCTGGAACGAACCCAGCAAGCAATTGTGGTGTGGTTAAACCACCAAGGCAGAAGCTGTGCCTGGGCTGTGAGCAGAGGGGTTTGGGGGAAATGAGGAGGTTGTTTCACCCACACTTGTGCAGGGTTTTCCCATGTACCTCCCTCTCTCTGCAGGGCCTTTGGCCGGTGTTCAGAGCAGCTGCGTCAGGTTGAACAGTACGCTCCAGGGACAAGGTTGGGCTTTCATTTAGTAGAAAGGTGTTTGTGGTACGTTGCCAAGATGGTGCTTTATTGCAAATTACCAGCACAAGCTGCACTGCAGACCACCCAGGTCTCTCTGAGAGAACACGGCTGTGCTTCAAAATGCCTCTCAGGAGATCCCATCGCCCGCTTGTCCCTGCAGTGGGCACAAGCTGCTGTCCTCTGCTGACGCCACGTGCTGTTATGTGAGTCTTTTTTTCAGGTATCCTAGAAGAGTGTTTTACCTCAGTGTCTGGCGTCTCATCCACTGTTTCTGCAGTGCTGTTGTATCCATCTTACAGCCGGGAAACTGGGGTGCAGGCAAGCAATTCTTCCAAGCCCATGTAGGAAACCCATGAAAATCGAGCACTCAATCCAGCAGCCAGATAAGCACTTCAAGTATTTCTGGTTTACTCTTTTGGTGATGATTACTGCAGCTGATTCATCTTTCCTGACTGACTCTGCTGTCCCTGTTGCAAATCTGGATTTGGCTGGAGTCTGCTTCAGCCACACAGTTGGGAGTTTGCCCTAACAGGGTCTGAAACAGCACAGCGTACACGTGCTCCAGGAATTAAAAACTCTGCTGTGAGTGCATTGACCTGTCTTCCTCTCCCACAAAGTGGATGGATCTCTTCCAGTTCTGGCCTAGTGACACTCCACTTTGTCATACGTCATTGCTCTTAATATTAGGATTTGCTATCTTAAATCAGCACGAGCTGGATGTCCCTTTCCGCAGCCTCTAGTGCTTACCTGTGTTAACAGCCTCGTACAGGAATAGTTGTGCTTCCAGATGTCCGACTCGTGCAGTCTCACAGGGAGGGCTATTTCTTAAATGGCTTAAGTTAGCTTAAGAAAAACAAACTGTAAAAAAATTGTTTACCCCCCTTTTTATAGCTGGGTCAGTCCCCTATTCTGGTTCACAGCCTGGTTCCACAAACGGTTCTGCTGGTACAGCCAGAAGGGGAAGGAGAGCAGGAACAGATGAGGTCGACACCGCTGCCAAAGGCAACATGTTGTCAAGGCACGGCCTCGGTCCCTCCCGTGTGGGCAGCAGGTCGCCTCTGTTCCCTCCAGCCCTAAACACGGTCAACAAATAGCGAAAGAGACTCTGACGCTTCCTCTCCCAAAGCCAGCGAGTGCCTGTAATAATAAGGATTTGATAAACACCCCAGAGCACTTAATCTGCTTTTTCAGTGAGCTGCAGGCCAGGGAACAGCCAGAGAGAGGTTAAACAGCAGAAGCAGAATAGGTTGCAGTGAACTCCAAAGCCCCGTGAGGCTCGCGCTGCTGCGTGTGGCAGGCTCCCTCTGGAACAAAGGTGGGTTTGGTGCAAGTTCTAACCGTGGTATCAAGTCAAGGCTTGTCCAGAGAAAGTGTATGTGCCGTTATTAGCATGCAAATCACATACCCTCTTTATTACACTGTCTCTGCATCCCTCCCTCCAGAGGAGTTTAACAGAAGCAGGCAAGAACTAATTAAATTCCTTTATTCATACCTCATGCTTGAAGAGCAGAGCTGAAGGCAAGAATGCCACTGGGCACACGCCCATACCCTCTGCGTTTGCAGAACGAGCGTGGCATGCCTGACCTTCACCTCATTAGGGAAGGAATAAATCCCCTAGCATGAAGATGAGGATGTCAGGCACTATGTGCATAAATCACGTAAGGAGTTTCCAAATGGCTTTCATCTTGGGAGTCCTTCAAAGTTCAGAGCTGTGGATCAGCCCAGAGTGGACACCCTTCAGCAGTAATTCCACCACTGAAGCTTTTTAATAATGAGGCTCCTTTAAATAAAATTCTAAAAGCCCAAACCAAGCTGGAATGGCAGCTTGCAATCAAGTTAATGACTTTAATTGCTATAAAATTACCAGACAGTGTACTTGTAATTTTAATCTCCTAATCCACAAAGTACCTTTTTCCCTTTAGTGTTCCTACAGAATGTAAAACAGCTTTTGCTTTCCTTGCCAGTTTTTCGAGGCTCTTTGAAAACCGAGGAGAAACCTCCCACAAATATCCCAGCCATGGTTACAAGGTTTCTTTTTTTTCTTTATTTAAAGTATTATCCTTGATATTAATGCGAAGTGTTTAAAGCAGTAACAGGATCCATCCCGGCAAGCCAGGCGTGCTGCGTTTAAGATCTCTGTGGTTACCTGGATGACTGTACAAAGGTTATGCACAACACGAACCTTCCTTCAAGGGCTGAGGACGTTAGTGTAAGGGAGGAAAGTCTCATGCTGAAAACCAGTAGTAAAGAACGGACCCACAGCTACTCTCTGATGAGTTTCCAGCCACACCGTCTGAAGTGTTATGGCTGGGAAACCGCACTCAGAATCTTGCACTGCAGGATCCCAAAGTGGATCCCCACGTGTATAAACAACGGTTTCTGACCACCGGGGACGCAGCCATTCCACACCCCAGCTCGTCCTCTGGGATGAACCAAAATCCTCCATCTTAGCCGGGTGGTTTGTAGAGAGGCTGCTGCAGCGTCCTGAGCTCACAGCCTTGGACAACCTCTGTGTGAGAGAGCTGGTGGCTTCTCCATTCACCAGCCCTTGGAGCTGAGTTTAGGGACCTTTCTCCTTCTGAATTGTGTAAATCCTGGCAAAGCTGTCAGGCTTTGTGCTTGTTCTTTGATCTCCGGGAAGGCAAACTGGAGAGGCCGTGCAGAATGTGTGGGGTTTTCACTGAAGTTTATTGCACCTACAAAATCAAGCAGGGCTTAGCTGTTAAATCTGTTTCTTACAAACATAAATATGCTCCTACATTTGAGGGTTGAGCATCTCACAGCTTTCAGGCTCATCATACCTTATGACTGCTACTTCTTTTCATTTTGAGTTGATGAAGAGAGGCAAAGTTAGGTGATGTGTCTAAGGTCAGGCAGCAAACTAGTAGAGAAGGGACACGAGCCTCAGCCGTAGCCTGAGTTCTCAGCTGTGGCACCATCTTTCTCTGTGATGTTTGAAACAAGCTCGTGGCTCTTCTGTTTTGGAGAAAGCCCCTATTTTCCTACTCACTATCTTTTCCTGCTGGGGGGGATTATTTTTAAGTGCAAAATCTCTAGCTGTTCCTAGTAAGCTAATGTAGGAATAATCTGCATGGAAAAAACTCAGATGCTTTCCTACATAGGAAGTAATTTAGATTTCAGATTAATGGCTGTGACAATGGAAATATGTAAAATCTTTTCCTGATGCAGAGCCCAAACTGTGGCTGGTTCTTATCTACGGCAGACACAGGTGTGAAAACTCTCTCGTGCTGCACACAAGGGACAAACGCTCATGAATAAATACCCCCGTTTACCCAGACTGCGGGGCACTCGTAGAGCAGGAACAGTGTAAGAGAGGGCGACAATGTTGTCCTGTATCCCCTGTTAACTGACTCTTAAAAGACAGTTTGTATGCACCTTAGTGCAGCACAAACCAAGCTGTGAGCCAGCAGAGACCGTGCGGCTCTCTTTAATTTTAACGTGTTGTTCAAGAAGCCTTTATTCAGGAGTAGGCTGTGCTGATCAGAGCCCAGAGCAGGCTCCAGGATGTGGGCGCTTCCCCCACAGCACAGCTCTCCTGGTTTTTCCCACTCGCCCAGGCAAATACCGCAGCCCGAAAGGAGCTGTTCTGTTAGCGAATCTGGTGCTGCTTGTTTCAGCGTGAAGCCGGGTACGTCTGCAGGAACCACAGCTGCAGACACGCAACAGCCCTTGAGCTGTAGGAAGGAGATCCAGAACTTCTGTGACCTTTTGCTTTCACCAGGAAAGCCAGGCCTTAGCTGACCAAGGCTGATCCCTGCAGAGGATGTGGATACGGTTATGGCTCATGTTCTGCTTGGAGATGAAAGCCCACAGGCAGATGTGGAACCAAGAGGTCTTGTAGCCACACTAAGATACCGCTCTGTGGTTACCTCATCGGAGCTACACAGTGCTCGCTGAGCTGTGCTCAGTCGTTCACCTCAAACAGTCGGACCGCTGTTAGCATCCCCCCTCACTTAACTGAAGAGAAAACATGCCCGTGCGCATTGTCACCCACGTCTCTGGCTCTGGTCCCGCAGCTGGCCCCTCTCACGCCTCAAGCAGCAGCCGTGGGAGCTTGGTGTGCTGGGCAGAAACAGGGGGGCTGAATTCTGACATTATCTTTGCCAAAGGAAATGGTTTTGTGCATTTCCAAAAGTTTTAAATAGATAAGAACTCTTGATCTCGCAAGGCTTCTTCTCTCGCAGGCACTCTGCCTCTGATCCTGCTCAGGGAAGTGAATTGTATTCCTAGAAATAAAAGCAAGAGTGAGAAGTCAGGAGGATCAGGGCACGGAGTCATTCTCTGTGAGACCTATAAATCTTCAGTCCTGGCAGTGAAAGGAGCTTTGCAAAACGAAAATAAGGGTTGGGTGGACAGCTGGGGTGGAGGGAGCCATCCCAAGGAGCGAGCCCAAGTTTGGAGTGATGACAGTACTCTGCTGCCGTCAGCTGCAGCTTACAGAGGAACCAGAGCAGTTCCCCTTGCAGTCCCAGTCCTGTGGGTGGGATGGTGCCAGCCTTCCTGGGGACAGCAGGAAATACAGTCTAGGGCCTTCTTTGCAGGTCCCTGCTCAAGCAGAAGAAAATCCTTCTTCTGTGCAAGCCTTAAGCTGTGCACAGTCAAGGGCACGTGCCTGAGCAATTCAGCTGCCACCCAGCAGAAGGGGGACAGTGTGCGAGCAGTGCCAGGGAGCTTTTGGGGAGAGAAGCGATGCAGGAGAAGGCGTGTTCAGGTCAGCTGAAGATCTCTGTCAGTGCCTTTCCCAGAAATCTGCTGGTTTTCTCTCACACCAGCAGGTTTTTTGCTGAAAATTGTGATCTGGATTTTGTGCCAGAGTGGCTGGCAAGTACATGGGGTGCTCCTTGCTTTGCATTGCAGGAAGACCCTCCCCATTCCCCTCATGTTACGCGCTCTGGTAAGGTTAACGGGATAAAGAAAATGGTACCAAACGCATTTTAACAGACGACTGCAGTTTACACTCAGCTGTTAGGCTGCTGCTTTTTCTCAGAGGAAATGCAGAATGGGAAACCCGAGCTTGAATCAGCAAGAGATGCAAGATGAAAGTGAGGAGCTAATGGCTGCAGAGTGAAGCTCTGCAAATTTTTCTTGCACTCAGTCAAACTACAAAATAATCAGATTAAGCCATAACTGTATAAATGGGGCTTGAGTGTGTTTGCTCTGCTGACTTGGTCATGCATTCAGGGCGTTCAGAGTGATGTAACTCCAGCCCAGGAGGTATTAGTCACGCTGGGAGAACTTCAGAGAATATAAGAGGGCTTCATCTGGGCAGTTACCAAGGCAACTCTTGCTAATATTTCATTACAATGCTTTCAGCCTCTGCAAGTCCCATGGATTAGGACAGGGAATCTCAGAAAGAAAAGTTTATTGTCAATATTGTGCTTGGATTGAGAGTATCCCAGAGAAAAAAAACCCAAGAGTACAGCATTCCCCACGGGCAGAGCCCAGAATGCGCAGCTGGAGCTAAACTCTCGCTGTCGTCCAGCACTGCCTTTCGCCCTGTGGAGAGTCTCGAGTAGTTACTAACGTCCCTCTTTCCAGCTCTGAAATGAGTGGAAAATGCAGGTATGGGCTCATCCTCCTCTGCACTGAGGTGATGCTAGGACACCCCGCAGCAGTGCTGTGCCAGGTTCCGTTCAGAGCGGCAGCAGCACGGCTTGCACCGCTACAAGCTGGTGCCTCGGAGCACCAGCGTGCTCCAGACGGGCCAGCTCGCTCCCGAGCTGCTGCAGCGTCATCATGTGCTTGCTGTGATCGTGTCCCCAGTGCCAGCATGGGATGGGGGGCTGGCAAGCAGAGGCTGTTTGACCTTCCCCAGTCGTGGAGGCTCGGGCACTGCACACAAGTGTCTGCTGATGACTTTTCTCTGCATTGCAGCTTCTGCCCTGATAAAGGATGGGGACTACGGGCGAAGTTAGTGCTATCACGTTGAGGTCTCCTAACATTTAAATCAAACAACGCAGACAGGAGGCTGTTCAGTGTCGGTGGTGCGTACCTAGGATCCCAGCTCCTTCTGCTGGTCCATGCTGATCTCCGTTACTCCAGAGGATTTTCCTGTCCCTCACCTTTCGCTGCCCTTGCTCTGTCTGAAGCGAGAAGAAAACACAAAACCTGTGTGCTGAGACTGGTTTTGCCTTGACAGCTTGTACACGGAAGGTTCCAGTAATGGTCTTAGTCTGTAATCCAGACAAGTAACGCACGAGGGAGGGTGGCAGGTGGCTGGTCTTACCCTCTTCCACCTGCAGCCCCACGGCTGCTTGGTGATGGCTTCAGCCCAGCCTGCCCGTGTGGCAGAGATCTTCTGGCAGAGTCCACACACACTCATCACACCAGTGTTGGCCATTCAGCTTCCTGGACATGGGGAATGATGTTACTTTCCACGTTCAAAAACTGCTTTGAACAGAATGAGGGAGGAAACCCTTCATTTGTAACATTTCATGTTTCCAAACATCGCATCTAACCTCTTTACCAGCTGGCACTCTAGGAGACCCACAGCTCTTATTTCATCTGGGAAAACATGTGCAGCACGATTAGAAAAGCTGCTGGGGAGCAGCAAAAGCTGGAGCTTTATGGCTGGAATGTGCCTCTGCTGCTTCCTTCAGTTTTGTGCATTTTTAAAGATCAAGCTA
>NW_010402994.1:0-6525 GCF_000710305.1 Buceros rhinoceros silvestris | reverse complement strand
CGATTGGAGGTAACAGGGAAATTCAAATTTAAATGTTTATTCTGCCAAGTCCGACAAGTCCATTGTGTCACTGGGTCTGTGCACCTTCCTCTGTCTTTCCTTGTGAGTGACACCAGAGCTGTGGCTGATCCCTCTGGGGAGCCACAGCCACTGTGTGCTGGACTGGGCATCCCCTTCAGCTGGCAGCACACCCACGAAAGCCAAAGGACAGCTGCAGGTGTGGGGTGTTTGTTGAGACGATCCTTCCTCTGGGGCCACCTTGGCATTTGTCATGATGCTGGGATCTGTTGCTTGTTCCACTTTTCATTAGCTATGTATAATTTCTCAATAAAGGAACAGGATTTAATAGAAGAATGCCAACACTGCTATCCTGTATGGCAGAGAAGATAACCTCTCCATAAAGTCCACATCCTAGAAATTGATAGCGGAGGGGCTTTGAGGCACAATTTAGATCTCATCAGCCCTGGGGAAATCGGGTCTGTGTGATATGATGGTGTAATTAGCCCTAACAGGAACCTTTTATGTTTGTACTCGGTATTTGAGTGTGTGCCTCCCCATCCATGACCCAAGTTAAATCTAGATTGTAAGTAGAAAAGATTTCCCATGCAAACCCAGGAGAGTAGATTTGGATCAATCTGATTACAGGAAAGGACAAGTCTGACCTCGAAGTCCCCCAGCGTATGGGACAAAAGGTACTGACAAAAGCCCAGTGCGAAGGTAGAGGTTGTTTCTGCAGCGGGAGCTCTGTGCTTGCGGCGGGCGGGTGTACCTGTACCAGCACTGCGGTCCCTGCAGACAGCCGGCTCACCTCCCGAACACGGCAGGCAAGATCCGTTTCAGGCTGGTTTAGTAGCACTGGTGAAACCGGAGCATTTCCCTGACCTAAGCAAACGCGCAGCTCTCCCGACGCGCAGTCGCAGGGCAGGCAGAGGCACGCTGTGCCACGGTCAGCTGCTGTCCTGCCGTTCTGGCCTGGGTGACATCTTCCTTTTGCCTCGTTACTGACTTTCCCCAGGACCTATTTATTGTTTCCAGAGTTATTTGTGACATTAGCACCAACCAGCTCTCAGGAATGGCAAGGAGAAAAGAAATGCCTCAAATGGAAACTCCAGGGATGATTTAACCCAAGTGATCCTTATTGGCGTGGATCATTTTCCTTCAAAGAAAGGTGTGTGTTTGCATTAGAAGTGCCAAGTGTTTTTTCCTGAAGTCCCTGAAGTCCCTCACCTCCAATAATTTCCACCTAGATTTTGAGAAATTGGGTGCAACGTGATGCTTGTGGAAGCCTGTCCTGACCCCGTGCCTGAAGAATATTTGTGCAAATAGCCACAGGGTGCAGAAACAAACCCGGGTGAAATGATCTGTGGGAGAATGAACCTGCTGGTATCCAAAGATGCTATAATGACACAGGAGGAAAAATCCTGTTCTGTGAGTCAGGCTTGAGTCAGTCTCCCATTTGCAGCGCTGGGTATGTCCCACCTTTCAGACAAGAAGTAAAAGCATGTTCTGTATGACTCCGGCTTGCCCCCACTGCTCTTTCACACTCGAGTGGGTGCTTTAACTGCCATCCCTCCACCGGTTTTCAGTCGCTCATCCCCCTGCCTCCTCTGCGGCTTCGGCTTCCCACAGCAGCCTTCGTTCTCCCGCGGCGCTGAACAGCCACCATGGCTCACCCTACAAGTAGCTGCACTTTTCTGGTGGGTGAGCTGATCTCTGTTGACATGTCAGCTCGTTAAATCTGCAGGGCCCTTCTGGCTGGAGAGAGAGCTGCGTGGCACAAATGTAAAGCATGTTTTAGTTATTAGCAGAAAAGCAGCTGTGTTCCCGTTTGATTCGTGCAAAGGCAAACACGTAGCTAATGATGACCGAGCCTGAAGCGTGCCTACGAGACAGCGCATACGTACGCTTTCAGCGTGCCCCAGAATAATACGGAGTTTAGGCTTTGAAAGGGAGTATTTGGGTCCTTGCCAGGTAGACAGACAGCATGAATGAAACACCTGTTCTGCCTTTGGGAGGGTTTTGGAACCGCTTGATTACAGCCAAGGTACAGGCTGACCTTAAAGTGAATTGAATTCTCTGGTGTAGAGTAACACGTCCTACTCCATTATACAACTTCTTGATCTCGTGGTGAAAATGTCCACGGCAGACAAAACACAGATGGGCGCCCGCCTTTGTTTTTAACTAAAAGGTGCTGCCCGGGCATGGCAAATTGACCCCTTGTGTATCAAAACAGTCTTTCTCAAATCTGAATAAATGTTAAAGGGGGAACACTAGGAAAGAAACAAAGATAAGACATATTAAAGTAATTTTACAGAGAGGGGAAAATAACTGAACTCCAGATGGGCCCTAAATCAGCTCTTGCTGGTGCTCATTTGCCTTTTGTCAGTTATAGCGGTTTGCATTTTCTCATAACGCAATTCAGTTGTGAAAAGACACAAAGGATGCTTCCTGCTGGATCACCTTATCGGCCTGGTCTGGCTTGTCCAGGTTTAACTATTTATGTTGACATTGCAAAACCAGCATCAGGAACATTGTCATAAAAGTTAGGTGCTGGGTTTAACACTGTGGGGCAGAAGTTTCTGGCCTGTAGTGGATAGCAGAGGAGGGAGTGCCATGAGTCCCGCCACCCCCTCTGGCCTCTGGCTTGATGCGTTCCTAAGAACCAGCCCGAGAAAGTGAGGCAGCTCCCGGTCAAATTCCTCACGCTTTCAACAAAACTCTCCGGACATTTCCCAGTGTCGATCCGGGCTGTGCCCCAGCTCCCCCTGCACAGAAGGGTTTGAAAAGCTGTGACTGAGCTGTCAGTTTGAAGAACAAATAGGGGAAATGTACTTTGGGTCTCTGTTTGCAGGCTGTTTGCAGACTCGTCTGTACGTGCTGAGGGCGAGGGGCTGTGTGAACAGGAGGGAACTGAGCGTGAACTCAGCACACTCAGCGCAAGCCCCACTTGAAACCTGCCTCTGCCTTTTTTATTTTGTTTCAGAGTCTTCCCAGGTATAGCTGTGAAGCCTGTAAAATCATAAAGCTGGAGATGTGCTCCAAGGATATGGATTGCTCTTCTGGCTTGTGTTGGTTCAATTCCAGCTCATGTGGAACGAGTTCTTCGTTTCTAGTCACTGTGCTCTACACACTCGTGTCAAGACGTGACACGCGTCTGAAAACGGTGATGGGGGTATAACGTGCTCAGGTCACTGCAGAGCAAAGCTCAGGAAACACTGCTGTTCCTTCACGCTGCCTGCAGCCTGGTAGTGGAAAAGGAATTAAATCTTCCATGAGATAATGTGTTCCTGACCCTACACAATGCACGGCACAAGAACCATATGCTGATTCATTTCTCTTGGCTCAGGCACTGCTCCCGCTGACAGCTCTGACTGTGGTGGTACCTTGCTAGCAAACTCGTGACGGCCCCGCTTCTGCTTCCATTGGCCATATGCTGGGTTTCTCAGGGTGAGGAGCGCTTCTTGCATTTCTCTACAAACTAGACAACACAGAACCAGAGAGTTTATTCACAGCAAGCAGAATGTGTCTGCATTGCCGCTGAACGCCTTGACAGTTCTTGCTGCTGTCTGTGGGAGAATTCCCCGTGCTGCTGTGCTGGTGAAAAGGGCCTGTGCAGACGGCAAAACTCTTGCTTGTAATTTGCTGCATCTTTGTTCAGATTTAGGAACTGCTTGTGTAAGCTGCTGGGAGCCCAAGCATGGAACTTGTTAAGCCCTTCCATGCTTCCCAAACCCCGTTATTCCTGTTATTCCACAGCTTGGTTGAAGACAGAGATTGTCATTTTTGATGGCAGCTCCTGGCAAGCCCCTCCTGGTCCTGCAGCTTTTAGGGAATGTTGAAAACCTTGGTGGCACTCAGCTGCCTTTAATGATTGCACATGGAGAGCAGCGTGGCTGAAGGGGTGTTGCCTTATGTAGGGTCAGAGAAGGCTGAAGCAGGATTGCTACAGACTGGACTATTTTTTCAGTTCTTTCTGCATTCTCTGGTAGTGGATTGGTTTAAAGTGGAAAACCCTCTTCTGCTTCAACACCTCCTGTTTTGGAGTGTGTCACTATGACGGGTAGCTCTGTGAAGCCGAGCCAAGAAGCACCGCTGCTACGCTCAGGAAACCAGCAAAATTGAAAGATGGATCCAAGCAGGTAACAACATGTGTTTTCTAATGCTTAGAAAAGTTTCTTATGTGCAAGAAAGGTTTCAGTATTTGAGCTCAGTTCTTGCTGTTATAGATCAGGGGACACCTTTTTGGGGAGCAGGATATTCTCTGCCCACCCATGGGGTTTTTCACCTGAAATACTTGCTGCTGGTGATGCTCAGATGAGACGTTGGATTAGATGGGACTTGTGTGCGGTCCAGATTAGCAAAAGTGTCTCGTTTCCCTGCGTGTGGTTGACCAGAGGTGGCATCAGCATCAGGCTGAGCCTCAATTTTTTTGTTAACCTCTAAATCGGATGTTTAGCTCTGTTATAAACCCTCTGCCTTTTTCTCTCTCTGCTGGGAAAAAACCCCTCAGGATCCTCTTTCTTCTTGGAATCTGTTTCTTCCTGGAAACTTCAGATCCCCTCGGTACAGGCAGCCCAAGTAGATTTCAAACTGTCTTGGCGAAGTAGCTCTGCGGTTGCCTAGAGGCCAGTTCAGACAGCGGAAGGGTCATTTTAACTGCGTGGTTCTCCTGAGCCCGTGCCACAAAACCCACGTGCTGACTGTGATTTCACTTTCTTTAATTGCATTTTGGAGGGGTGATTAATTACGTGCCGCTAGAGGGATTAGAGGTATTAGACTGGCCCAAGGGGGTTGCCTCGGAGCTCTCTGTGCCCTGCGTTCCTTGTTAACTCCTCTTACGTATCCACAGGTGCCGTGGGGTGTAAGTAGCTAATTCAACGCGGTATTTGATAAAGTTGAAGGAAGTTTTAATTCCTGTCCTGTGGAGTATCGGTCTCCCATACATAAACATGTTAGTTAACCATTACTGCAGAGCACAAGTGTTTTCAAAGGTGGCTGTTCCACTTTCCCCAGAGCAAGGAACCCTTTTTCGAGCTCCATTTAAAGGGCAAGGGCTGCCTGTTCACTTTATAGGAGTCTGTTTTAAAAGGTTCCCTTTAGCTTTTAAAGGAGGCATTCATCTGCTGAGTGAGAAGATCTTGCATTAAATGGGGAAACAAGGAGAAAGATCTCCCAAGAGACAGACAAGCAGGAAGGGGTTAAAAGATGTCTGGAAGCCCTTTAGGAAGTCTTTCTCAGTGAATGGGCTTGGCGGCTGTGCTCCAGTGCCTCCTCGCCATGTGGAACCAGGCACCTCTCACCACCCTGCGTTCTCAGGTCCTGATGTCATGCTAATGTGATCTGGTCTTCCCGGAGCAGCGCCAGGAGAGGAACAGCTGGCATTGGATGGCTCCTGGTTCGTGATGGCATGTGGGTCTGCAGTCCTCCCACCTCCTGGTGCTGGGGCTGACCAGCTCGCCCAGGCAGCACCTGGCTGGAGGTCTACGAGTGTCCCAGTGCCTGCAGCCCGGGTGACCAGGTTCCACTGTCACCTGTGGTAATCTCACAGTATCTTGGTGTATGATAGGCCATGTCCAGTGCTTCACATACGGTAAAAGGGATCTTTTGAAGGTCCTTGAAAGCGCTGGAATGAGTGTGATTGCCAAGCCTGCCAGGTTTGTGCCATACGTGAATGCAGTCATAGAGCATTTGAACTGCACACACCACAGTGCCCTTTTTTTTTTTTTTCCAAGAGCTTTTCATAGTTGAGGCAGTAACCGTTCCAAGCGGGCTGGATCCTGCCAGGCCATCCACAGAAGAGAAACAAAGACGACGATGTGAGGCAACAAGAAAGTGCCCAGCAGCAGCCTGCAAAGACCTGGACACACTTAAGAGGCTGTTTTACTTGCTGGCGTGCTCAAATACCGGAGAAATCCAACTGTGTGGAGCCCAGACCTGATCTCGGTTGGTCTACTCTCTTAATTTCAAGAAACAGTATGGGCCAGTTCCGGCACATTTTGTGTGTGTTGTCCAATTCTTGGATTTAAAAAAGTATCTGCTAGAAAATCAAAGCAGTGCTTTGATGGGATTATTTATGTATTGTGATATATAACTTCATGTAAAATGTTCTTACAAGTTCTTAAAAGTTTCTTACCCATAAAGTGTGTCCCCCCAGTATATATAAAGACCCGACAGTGTGTGTCACACCGCGGAGGGACCGTCCACGGGCAGCGGTGGGATGGGGAGAAGCCTGGGTTATCGCTGAGCTGCTTCTTTCCCCCTTAGGTGAGAAGGCAAAGCCCTTCCCCGACAGCCAGCGTTTTCTGAGGAAAGGGGAAGCAAATTTTCACTGTCCAAATCTAACAGCGTATCCCGAGGAGAGTAAACCGGATTTTGTGGAGCCTTTTCCTGTTGCGTTAATTAGTAATCGAGTGTTTTTCCCGGAGATAAACCGATCTATCGGTTAATGGAGTTTAACTACTCAAGCAGCAGCGAGCGCAGCCCCGCGGATACAATGGGCACATTGTTTCCCGGCGGATCCGAGCC
>NW_010402993.1:3084-5158 GCF_000710305.1 Buceros rhinoceros silvestris | reverse complement strand
ACCAGGAAGTTTAGCCCAAACCGGGACAGAAATGAACTTGCAACCTGATAGTTATAAGCGAGACATGTCAGTTAAGTAAATAACACAGTTGGAAAATACAAGGCTTAATTTGTGGCATCCTACAAATCTTCACTTTGAAAGCTAATTTGCTTTATAAACAATCATGTGAAAGATAAAGCAATCATTTTGTGGCTGTTATATAAACAGACATTATATTCTACCCCAGAGCATCTGCTAATCAATTATACAGTCTAGCAATATAAACAGTTTCTCTCCAGTAAAACACTTTTTAGTATTTTTTTTCTAATAAAAGGATTTGGGAAAGAAGGAAAACTCACAAGCACAACCAGTACCTTAGAAGAGACTGGTAAAAACTGATCCAGTATACTCTTACTATAGATTTCCGGGAAGAATTTTGTCAGAATTACAAATTACTAAGCTGAAGTACCACAAGCTTTTTCCATTACAGTAACAGATCTTGGTAAGCAACTAAGTTTATTATGTTCATTTACATCTCATAGAAATAATGGAAATAGCAGCGAGCAACATCAAACAAACCAAGCCAGTAGGAATAAAGAATTTTTCTTTCATTTCTGGAAAACAGTAATACCTTCAACAATTAAAAATGCTGCAAAGAATTTAAGAAGGCTTCACAAGACCTTTTAAGTCTATTTGATCAAAAAATTGTAACATTTCTTTTTTATTTGATAACCTCTATTTTTTTGTACACACACCTTCCATTACATATTTCTTATGATATAACTGAGTACTTCTTGCAACACTTTCTTTTTTCAACAGATCTAGAAAAAAAATGGCCCAGTTCAGTACTTTCAGATTTTTAATGCCATTGGAAATTTCTGGAGATTTCTACAGGAGTCATCTTGCATGTACTACTCACTATCTTGGTTTTAACCAACTACCTCCACAGCTTATAGATGATGTTAGTTGTTGAGTTAAAAGGCACTGTAGCAGATTATAGCCTTCTGTATGTTGGAAACACAACAGAGAAGTTACCAGCCAAGAACAATCTTCTGTGTTTGCTTACATATTTACTCACATATTTACAAAAATCTTGAGTGGTCGTGCAGAACTGGCAGTGTCTTTTTTCTAGTGTCTAATCATGAGATGAAAACAGTGAGGATTTTTAATAGCTGCATATTTTATAAATATAGCTAAAAGGACAGAATGAGCGTATAATTTTATATATGTTTCTATAGGAGACTTATATGTATTGACTCCTTCTTGCAAAAAGTTCAATTTAGAAAGCAGACATTCATCTGCATTTGGGAGCCATGGTATTGTACAAAAAGAAAATCTATCATGCAGATACTTGACATGTCCTCCTACCTGTTGTGAAAGAATTAATTATAAGCCTTAAACTTCATACTGTTGCAACATTAGACAACAGAATATTGTTTTAGTTATTGATACAGGTGTGAGAAACAAAAGCTGCTCATTTATCCTTGTATAGTCCTTACCAGGGCTGGCCTAAACCCCAGTCACGCTGAATCAACAGAAATTTGGCAATACTCACAGGTTAGATTGTTGTTTAACACAGAATAGATGAATTTTAAGGTTATCTGTTTTAAGTAGACGTAAAACATAATAGAACAACTCAAGTTTTTCCTAGAATTTTGGAGATGATCCTCATCCTGTGACCCAGGCAACCGAGGACCGAGGCAATGAGGATGGACTTGAAAGAAGTGAAATGAAGAATACGAGATTTGCTGAAACAAAGGAATTGAATAGAACTTTTGATCAACAAACAACAAAGAACTGAGGATCTATGGAAAAACACCAAGGACTTTGTCTAGTTATATAATAGAAAAGAAAACTATATATACTAAGAGCGTGTGCTGTATGTATACTTTGCCACTCACTGAGGTGATGGCCCTACTCTGAGTTGTTGAATAAGGCAAGCCTAGAGTTACCCACGAGACTGATTAAATTCTTTAACACCTGTATAAATACAAAGATACATCCCGTATTTTCAAGGGCATTATAACAATTCCCTGGTTTTTGGGAAAGGAAACATGTACCCTAACACAGTAGCCCTAAGGGTGTCCATTCCTGC
>NW_010402993.1:0-3059 GCF_000710305.1 Buceros rhinoceros silvestris | reverse complement strand
GGTTTTTGGGAAAGGAAACAAGTACGCTAATACAGTAGCCCTAAGGGTGTCTATTCCTGTTTCCTTCTTCTTAGCAGGAGAACAGATGCCATTTCCTGAGGAAGCTGTTTCATTCTGCTTTCATTCAGGGAAACACTGAATGCACTGCAGTCTGCCAAAGGTCATTAAACAAAGCTGTCCAAGATCAGAAACGAAGGAAGCTTAATTTTCCATTTGTGCTCGAAAGACTGTGTTACACTTCTTTCTAAAATATACAAGTAATCTCCAAGGCTGTGAAACTTCTCATATTCCTTCGGACAAGGATACAGATCCTGGTGCATGTACTGAACAAAAGAAGAGGAGGTGGATGGTTGAAGCTGTAATGACTTCGGAAAACTGGAACATGTTGGTTCATATTTTTTGTAGACTCCGAGGTGGAATACAAGCCTGAGACACCTGTGGGCATCCATAAAGGCTGAGGACCTAAAGAAACTCTACCCTGAGAAGTTTGAGGTGCCCACAGAGGTAAGACAAGCCCCTGAATTAGGCACTGGACAAGAAATTTGGGAATCGTAGTTTTAGAATGACGTGACTGAACTGCACACAAGTCTTCACTTCACATAAGCCCCTCTGTAGATCTGAGCCAAATTTGTTAGCTTTTTAAGAAAGTAATACTATGAAAGACAAAGACAAAGGTAAAACTTCTTCAGCATAGCTATATGGATATATGACAAAAAAACCCACCAAAAACCAAACAAAAAATCCCAACCAACCCAAAAAACAAAAAACAAAGTGTAGGTAATATCCTTTGCAAGCCCATTAATTCTCCCGTGGGGAGAATTCTGCTGTGCAGAAAGCATTCTTTAAAATGTATCGACAAAGAACTACAACTGCATTTAAGGCCATTACTCTACTTAATTACCTTTTTCTCTGGCATTTCAGAGACTCCATAAAGCTAAGGCCAAAAAACAAGTTTCATTAAAAATGTTATAAAAAGTAAAATTGCACAGGAGGATGCAGCAGCAGACCAAATACATATTAAAGAAAGTAAGTCCTTTACAAGCAGTTAAAGTTCAGCTAAGGCAATGCCGCTGGCATAGCCTGCACAAAGCATTGCAGGTACCAGTACAACCGCAGCTGAGAAGAAGGCAGCTCAATCCATCTTCATTTTATATTACAAAACAGAACTCCTGGGGATTGCTTGACCCAAAGACTAGTCCTTTGCTGAGGTGTACTTACTTCCAAAATATTTCTTTTCATGTGGACCAAGTTCTTCCTTAAAGGTAGACAGTGGTTTTTGTCTGCATTATCCTAACCAAAGGGCTATTACACCCACGAGGCCAGTGCTGCACAATCCAGTTGCCATACACAATATGCCACTCATGAAATTCACTGCATGTATATACTCTGGAGTCTGCTACAACACATATCTTTTATGGACTGCAGAACAAACATTTGTTACCTGGTGGAGGTCTTGAGAGGCAAGAGGGCTCTCAGTTGTTACTGCATATCTGATATAATGGTATTTAAATAATATCACGATTTTCTCCATATGTCCCCTCCCTGCATGCTTGCTGTGCAGTCTTTTGTCATCCATTAACATCTCAGTAAGCCTGGAGCACTTCAGGTTCACCAAGAGAGAAAAACAAGAAATCAAGCACTACTTTTACTGTGCTGTAAAGGTATCAAGGATGTGTGATACTACAAATTCAACTTTTTAGGACTTGTGCTCTTCCCCTGTCAGATTGCTTGTTTAAGAGGAAGAAAACTACTTGTCAAAGATTTACCTATTTTATAAGAAAAATCAAAAGCTAAGCAACTTCTGGCTAGGCAAAAGAATACTTAAACACAGAAAATATGAAAAGAACAATATTCAGTGAGACACTTCAAAGGATTGTCTGTGAGGAGATACAGAGCTGCAAAATACTGCAAGTCCCACTATGTGACCATTTTACAGAATAAAAGGATGGCAACTCAGCTAACTTAGTAAAAATCGAGGGCAATGACATACACAGTTTTGAAGACAGCACAGACTAGATTTAGGATCCTACTTATGCTGCAGTGCCTTGAGATCTTTCCTATAGCAGAAGTGATTAATTCATGGCCATGGCCCTGGTATAAGTTCCACAATCCACACCAACCCGTGCTGCTCTGTTCGTAGGTACCTACAACAACTAAGTTTCTAATGCTTCCTTGAGACTTACCTGCAAAGCTACTTCATACGTATCCTTGTGGGTTCCTTTTTTTGAAGGGTGCCTGTATGTGTCTCACTGAGACACACGATGAGACCACTACCAAAACAGGCTTGCTTCCTTATGAGATAAAAGTGCAGTACACTGTCACGACATTAGAATCAGGACTAAACATTGGATCAGAAACTCTATGAGATGAGGAAGGGTGTCAAAAAACAAGGCAGTAACTCAGAGCACAAGAACCATCACAGTTAAAAGAGACACAAGAATCAACGGCATCAAAGACAGGAACTCTAAGGTAACCACTAGGTATTTTCCCCAATGTCCAGAATTGCTTTGCCTTCCACTTCTCTGTTCCATTCTACTCTTCTGCCTCTCCCCACCAATCTCTTACTGACTGTGAAAATAATACATGATATTGCTGATTCTTCTAGACACTTCTAAATTCAGACTTGAGGAAAAGTTTCCTTTTCTTTCTTAATCTCCATCACAGCACTGAAAGTGGTTTCTTATGCAGTCATTTCTATCTATTTTTTAATCTAAAATGAACACGAAACTTTATTTGTGCATAGGCTTAGTGTGGTTGGTTAAAGTGGAAACCAAAAGAGAAGCAAACAAACAAACAAAACCCCTTGTTTTTTCCCTGCCTTCCACCTGCTGCTGCTATTTACATAGTATCTTAAGTTCCTAAGTAATTAAAAATCATTGTTCTTCTGCCTCTCCCCCTGAGACTAATTTAAAAGCAAGTAAAGATTCTTTGCTTTCTAGCTATTAAGATTTCAGAAGACACACAGAACGCTTTTCAGATTTATTTCTGGATATGACTTCCATTTGTCCCTGGCTGGACAGCAGGGCTTAAGGGTTGTAGTGAATGGGGCTACATCTGGC
>NW_010402992.1:14483-72947 GCF_000710305.1 Buceros rhinoceros silvestris | reverse complement strand
ATTCGAGGAGTGGGTACCTTGGTCCCTCGACGCTTAACATCCATATTAAGCATTTACTGTTGAGTAGGATGAACTACATCCCACCAGTGCCCATTTTTCTCTATTGCTTATAGAGTGTACGACTCAAATGTGGATTTCTATTCTGGACACCTTTGTATTTGGCCAGATGAGAATCACTCATAGTGAGGTCTTCCCTAGGGAAGAAGAAGAAGGAATACACATAATCCTGGGAAACAACTGTGTTTCAGGAAGTCATTTACCAAGTAATAGGCTAGTAAAGTGTATTTTACTTGCTGTCCTTCCTTGGATACCCTTTGGGCAGGAGGTAGCTAGACCCTTTTGGGCACTAGCTGAGATGCTTCTGCAGTAGAGAAAGAAATGGCAAGAAAATTTCATCCTATTAAAATACCCTTAAAACTAATTTTTTTTTTTTTAAATGCCTGACATCATGGTGTGCCCATGCATTTGGGTTTGCCTTTTTTTTTTTTTTCTGTGAAATTGTCTGTAATGTCAACAAAGCCCATTCCTGGGATGATGTAAGTGTTTCATTTGGACTGTGAAGAAGGCTCCCAGCACAGTGTCTCTTAAAAGGTTGCCCAGAACATTTTGATTAATGCTATCTTGTTTATGTTTGGCAGCTAGCAAAAGGGAGGAAAAGAGAACACGAAAAAAGAAAGGCAAGATGAAAAAACCCACTTTGCTCCTTTAACTAAGGCAAGATGGCAGGTAAATGTTATCCTCACAAGCACATGGTGTGCAGCGGTTTGGAGAGTAAGAGATGATCCCAGGGCTAGGGGAAGAGGAGGGTTTGTTTCTGCACCCAGGAGATAGCGAGCCTCAGCTTGCAAATGCCTTGGTTGTGTACATTTAGCTGAGAGCTTGCCATCTCAGATTCATTCCAAAAATTTGATCTCCATGGTGGCTGAGTCGTCTGTTGCTGCCATACCACGTGCTGGCACAAGCATACTGCCTTGCAATTGATGTTGCTCTTTTGATGTCAGTTCTTCCCTGAACCTGATGCCAAATCCATAGTATTTGATTCCACTAGGTAATTGGAAATGGTATTTTGATTTTAACTATTTCCCTGTGAAAAGATAGGAGAGAAAATAAACCATCCTAGACTGAGCCAGTAAACAAGCATTCAAGAACTTCTAGCATTTGACTTGCCTTGGTTTTGCAGTTTCTGTAACTCACAGCAAATGACATTCCGTTTCTAGTAGTGCTTTCTGGCATTCTTGTGCTATTCTTTCTTCAAAACAAACAAAAAAGATGATCATGCCCATTTCTTGGTTGCTCTGTCATTTCAACATTCCTTCCCACAGAAATTTCAGGTGCTGGCATGAGATTTCAATACAGAAATTGTAAAGAAACTATTGGTGTACCATTTTAAATTATTTAAGACCTATGCTATGAACTTTGGATGTGCAAGTCAAGACCTAAGTCTTCAAAACCTACAGGAGATTTCAATATTCTACTTGCCAGTCTTCAGGATTAATCAAAGAGATGAGAGTGGGTAGGCCCTGAGTTGGAATCCTTTTTCTCCTAATTTAGATTGTGATCTGGTTTTAATTACCCAATCTTCATTCCCTGAAATCGAAAATCTAGAAATTCTTATTTTAGTTGACACAGCTAGTCAGTAGGTTGTGATTCATCTCTCCTGAGTTTAAAGAGCAGCATTTACATTTGAACAGGTTGTCTAGGCTCCCGTTGTAGACAGTGGATAGAAAAAAGGACTTTTGGGGCATTATTTTCTGATGTAGTTTAGATGTCTGTCTTATGGTGAAATTAATAGTTTTCTAAGAAGTGCCTATTCTCTCTCTTTTGCTCATAACGGAGCCTTGAATGAGCTCAAATGAGATGTGGTAAGTACTTACATTTCCTTAATTATCTGTACAGGAAACTGCAACTTAAGTCTGCAGAAACTTTGGCTTTTCAGATTATTGCAATGCTGTTTTATTGCCTTTCAAATGATTTAATCCATCACTCAGCATTATCTTTGGTGTGGAATAGAGTTATCATCTGACACACAGAAATTTTAGATGGGAAGTTGTAGATACACACAAGTGAAAAGACAGAGATAATGTAGACTGAAATCTGGGCAAAGTCTCAAGAAATACATAGTGACATTCCTACTCCTGTGAAAAGTTAGACTATTTTAAGAGCCACTCTTTTTGATTGATAGCACAGGGACTTCAGCCTGAAAAAGGACTTTCAGCATGCTAAGTATGTCCGTGGCTATTATTATCTTACACACTTGTATTTCTTTTGTGTTTTCTGAAGTCATTCTTTCACACAATCTGGATAAATATTATGCTATGCCCTCATTATTCTTTCTGGTACATTTGGCAAGATAATTAAGGCTCTGGTCATGTTTTTCACCTGAACAATAAAGGATAAAATGATTAGGAAAACATTCAATTTATATATATTGTTGATTATATGACTTTAAGTACTGCAGTTCTCAAGTTGTAGTAACCGTAATTCCATCCTGGTGTGGAACATTGCCATTTAGGCATCACTGCTTCAGTGGAATTGACCCACACAGTTGTGTATATTCCTTTACTGTCTTATCAAAAAGAATAGTCCTGGAAGGTTACTCTCTTTGCTACATTTGTGAATTCAGCATGGTCTATGATTAAGTAGTGTCTAGTCAGGGAAGAAAAAAGTATGAAGGAACATGACATGTCCTGAGAGAGGGCAATGACACATTCAGAAAAAAAATTGGCTGTGTGATAAAAGAAACTATCTGTTTTCTCCTTGGAAACTCTATTCTGTTTTGGGAAAATAGAATTAAGAAATATGGAGAAAAGTTCTTTATGCTAATGGAATGAGTTATATATACTTAATAAATGCTTTTCTTCCAGTTGTAATTTGTCAGAAGGAGATTCAAAGTGCTTGACTAGTATGTGTTCATAGATCAGACCAATCAGTCCATCTTCCTTCAAAAAATCAGTAACAGTTTCACTTGGGCTGTGGAGAACTTTTCTACTCCTTTTTCATAAAAGCGAGGGACGAAAATATGTGGAAATGTCCCACTCTCATTGTGTGAATTTTGCTTATCTCCATAGTGTATACTCTGTTGAGTATGAATTGAAGCAGTAAAATTATGCAGGAACTCTGCAAGAATTTACTGGAATCACAGCAACAGAGAAGCCAGTAGCTTGTTCTATTTAATTTTCCATTTCTTTTTGGAAAATCACAATGCAGAACAATTCAGTTCTAAAAAAAACGCAACATAACATCTTGACAGAAATAGCAGGTTTTCTCATTTAAACAAGAATAACTTCACAAAGGAGACACTGTGTACAAATGAAGTAAGGACATTCCTTTGTAGGAAGGAAGGAGGACTGGGTTGCATCTCACCTGATAGACCTTATTAATGCACATAGCCATGCTGTGCTGCATTGCCAAGAGTGAGGTACTCTACAAACCTGAAGCCTCCCCAACAAGAAAACATCAAACATTATATGCAAGGGTAAGCTGAAGTGTGACTTGCCTAAAGGCTACATAGTGACAGAGATAGAAATGATATCCATGAGATTTTGCCAATGGTATGGACCCTGGTACCCGTAGCAGGTGAACCCGTTTAGTAGCTGTATAACTTAAACAGATAACTCCGCTTCATTGCACCTGGGCTAGGATTTGTCTGGTTTCCTTTGTGATTTATGCTTCTTGGGATGAAATCAGGAGTCGTTGGTAGTACTTTTTTTTTGGTAGACTGTTTTGCACAGAGGAAACTTAATTCTTGAGGGGAAAAAATCTACATTACTTAAGAAAAGGCAAAAAGCTGGACAGTTGCACTAGGGAGACAAAGCATATCACCTGCAGACAAGGAGTCAGGCAGGAGGATAGTTGTGCCTGCAAGCACAGTGAGAAGGACAGTGGGGTTTTGGGAAGGGAGCTGTTGCTTGCTGGATTATAGGCTCTGCAAATCAAGATGGCTCAACTAAGCAATTGCCTGAGGTTAAGTAGGACAAAGTGGGAATATGTGTACATAAAACTGTTGGCCTCAGTTTGCTTTGGTTGGAACTTAGCAGTTTTACTGAAAACTGATGTTTAGTTATTCTAGGACGCCTAGAAAATTCTGTACCTCCACTGGACCCCAAACGTGCATGAGACCATGAAGCTGGCTACTTTCTTCTGCCTGCAGACCCCTAGGTTGTCTTAGTATAATGATTACCACATTTGTTTAATTCACTAACCCAAAGGAAAGTCTTGGAAGGATGTCTTCATTTTTGTCTGCCTTCCCATCCTGATCCTTATGAATACAGTGGCTTAGCATGATGCACGCTACTGGCAATCGGTAGGGACAGAGGACAAAAGTCTCAAATCTTTGCTGATGTCAGTGGAAAGCAGCCACATGCCCTGCAGGGCTGGTGGAGGTGTTGATGGGGTATGTGATTTCTCAGAGTGCTGAAGGGTTTCCCTACGAGAGCCTGCACATTCAGATTCTTTCCTTTGGTGATTAAATTCAACTCAACATTACAGGAATGGAGACAAGAGCCATGGAAGGAGGAAAAATATTTAAGAAAGGATAAGGCACAAACTGCAGCAGTAAATTCACAGATATACCAGTTTTGGCCATTAAAGCCAAGCTGTAAGTGAATAAGCATTCACATGACAGCTGCCCATATGGTCCTTGGTGGCTGTGTTTGAGAATTATTTCTTTAGGCAGACACGTAGACTGATGAACTTGGACATCATCTTGTAAGAGGAGATTTGTAGGCATGCAAAATCTCCTGACAACTCTTTCAAAGACAGATAAGATTAAAATGACAGCAAGTGCTATTGAATAGCCTGGGTTGGCTGAACAGCCTTTCTGCTACATGGTGCTGCAGCCCTTCTTCCTCTGCATGGTGCATAGAGAACAGCTGGTTTGGCATGGGGACGTACAAGCATTTATCTCAAGTTTTCTAATTGACAAGAGGTACTGAACGTCTTCTGGGCATGTCGTACACCAGCAGGCAGAAGCGTTTGGTACTGTCATATCAGAGCATCATATATTCATTGACTGGCCTGCTGCCAGGGTTGGATTGCTCTTCTTCCCTTTCTTCTCCATCAAAATTCTGCTAAAACTCATTTTTTGTTGCCTTTATGGGCAACTGTCAACATAAGGGCATTCAAGGCTTTTTGGTATTAGAATTTCCCAAGCACATAAATTTTAGCTTCAACGACTGTTCTATAGTATACTCTGAGAATTGTTGTGCCTGTCTAAAATTGTAGCCTCACCACGAATGCAGAAAGCAGGAGTTTTTTTGTCAAGTCCTCTGATCCTATGGGTTTGATTGTCATTGGCCCCTTTTAGACGATATCCTACTGGGGTGAGGCTGGTGAGTGAGGGGCCTCCAGCATCCCAGAGACCCAGTCATTGAATAATCTGTTTAAACCAACCTTAAGATGCATCCCAAAACCCAAACCTCACCCTATATTAAGAATGTCAGTGGAAAAAAAGCAACCATAATGCTGAATATTTTCTGAATATAAAGTAGCTGTATTAGAAGGCAGAACAAACATTACCTCTTCAAGAATGCCCTCTTGCCTGGTAGTTGGGGAATACATGGTTTTAAGTTTCTTCAGGCAGACTTTAATCAAAAACCTTGTTTTAAAAGGAAAAACAATTGCCTTTATTACACAGCTGCCTTAACGTTTAGCACCATAACCTCCTCTCTATTGCCAGCTTCATCTCTCTTTCTTAATAGAGAGAATACTTAGACATTGCAAGTACTAGTTGAATCAAACAACTTATAAATAGCTTACGGAGAATATTAATTGGATGCTAAATACTATTTAGGAAGGTGTGTGGAAATGGGCTATACGCTAAAGGAACACATTGTAAGAAATAAATAATAGTCCTTATTATAGATTTATGAATATTTGAGATAGGAAATACTTTTTTGAGATTTACCTGCTAAAAACCCCATCTCTGAAGTCTGACACAAAATTTCCATCACTATCTAGGTGCATTCTTTCATTGAGTGATAGATGCCACTGGAACCACTGGAAAATGTTTCCTGATACCAAGCTGAAATATTTTCCTGCTCTTTTTTTTTTCCCACTGATTCTGTGGTGTGGACCAGTGAAGGCACAGAGAATAGTGCCAGTTCACACCAGATGTAGAAGCAACCAACCACCCACTAATCTTCCCTCAGATGAGTTTTACCTCTTTCATGAATTCCTCCTCAGATACTTCAGATTTTTATGCCTTCCTGAAGCCATAGGAATAATTTTGTCCAGTTGCACAATTTTAGCTCTTTATAAACACTGCCCCATAATTATTTTAAGGTTTTCTCCTAGGAAAAGTGGTGTCAGAATTTTTTTTCCCTATTATTGTTAATATATCTAGTGAACTGTAAAGAAAAAAGAAGGGCCTTGAAATGTTTTATAGGGCTGTAAATTGCTGCCCCTAGATGATCCCTAGTTAAAGGTTATCACTAGCTTAACCGAGACCTCATCAGATACTTTCAGTGATTTGTGCTAATGAATAAAGTTTTGGTTTTCTTTTGCGATTTTCCATCCCAAAGGAGTTCATATTGTGGTGATTTCTGTGGTTAGAAAGCAATTTGCTACTTTCTTTCTGTGTCGTTTGATTTATAGTTTAGGATTTCCCTCCAAATCATGGGGACTAAATCAAAGAGTACAGTATCATCAGCATTTCCTTTTCTCAGTGTCATGTCATTTGTCAGCTCTGAGGCTACTTGGTTTAATTTAAGGTTTGGTTTTGTTATGGTACATATTGTATGGTTCAAGTATATTTTCTGGAAATGCTTTTAGAGAATTAAGGTTCAACAAGGTTCAGTAATATTTATACATATTTACATATATATAATCATGAAATTGATTCTCTTTAGAGATAATGGATAGACAGATCGCTGATGCTATTGCCTTTATACCATTGGAATTCTGTAGCACGAGGGATGAACTTGGCTTGCTGTCATCAAAAAACTTCACTTCCATAACAGAAAGAGAAATGTAATTGCTTTTGCAGGATTGCATGCGGTAAGCTCAATGGCTTTCAGAGTATTTTATTACAGCTGAAGTTGACTGATGGAGATTAACCTTACGCTAATCAGCATAAATGTAAAACGTGGTCTTAGATGGTACTTAATATGAAGACTACTTAAGTAATTTATTCATAAAAACTTAGTAATTTTTTGTGTTTTTTTTTTTTTAAGTGATTAAGCAGCCATTTTAGTATCTGATGAATTAATACATTACTTCTGACTATATCTAATATTTATGGTGCACTTCCAATCACCCCAAGACATGCATCTCCTGATTTTGGACAGCATGGAGAAAATATCTTGCAAGTTGACTGCATTTAAACTCCTTAAAGCATCAACTTATTGAAGTAATAATATTGGTAGCACCTTTATAAGTGATTTCCCAAACTTTTTAGTACCTGTCATGTGTCTTACACATGAGATGGATATTCATGTCAATAATAATAATAAGTTTGTTGTACTGGAGGCTCTTGTAAAGAGTGAGCTATCATGTACATTTTATATTTAATTATGAATGTTGCACAATAATAATGTCTAGCTTGGTTTTATGAATGTTGCATAATAATAATAACTTCTAGCCTGATTTACAGTGTAGTCTTCTGGCTCATGATTTGGGAGTATCTTGCTCAGGATTTAACTAGATTTCATTAGAAGATCCCACTACAATAATTTCATAGTTAAAGGAAAATTAGTATGTAGCTAGAGAGAAATCACATGACAGAACACAACCCTAGGCTACCCTGTGCTTTCTTCTCATTAGTGAAAGCAAGAACAGCATTCCTCCAATTGACCTTGCACAAATGTTTTCATTAAAGTACTTTGGACGAAATTTGAGGACATGTTCTTTCTTCACTGAAATCAGTGGCAGAAAACTTAGAGGCACATCTGGTCCTAGAAGTTTCATCCCAGCTCTCCTCACCTCAGAAGTCATTCATTGTTTGAGGCAGATACATCGCTATGTTGGCACTCTTCTGTCTGACAGACGAACATGCTGGTTAGTGATGGTGATGTGAGCATCTGCTACCGCCGTTGTAGGCAGTGTTCACTGGAGCTGGTTTAAGCAGAGATTAGATACTAAGGACTGCTTTCACATTGTTAGAGATTTAGGGACTATTCTTTCCTAGTTTTTGAAGGTAATACTTGGCCACAGAAAAGTTGATGTCATTCATGGGAGGTTTTTTAAGGGGTATTTTTGTTTTACGAAGGATGTCACAGCTGAAAAACAGTAGTTAGGCTAAAATGGTGGTACAGAAGGGTTTTTTTGTCTCCTTTATTGACAACGAAATATGCAACATCTCTTACATATTTCTGCTAGGGTTCTTTAACTCTTATAAAGTCTTCAATGGGCATAAACCTGTAAAATTATTTCAAGGTCTTGTGTAGATAATAAATATTTCCATTCTACTGTCATTATCATATTAATAGGCACTATATGTGGTACTACAAAGCTGAGATATTTTCCTAATGCAAAAATGATTTGAATATCCAGTTTCAATGTTTGTCAGTCTTTTACAGTATTTTTATTTGGAGAAATCTTAGTTTGTTCATAATGCCTGAAGGTTTTTTATTTATTCATCTGCTTCTTAAGTTAGATAGCATCAGTATCTCAGCTTTCTTTAGCAGAGTGCGTTGATTAGTGTTTTCTAGACGGATTTGACATAAGTCAGGCTGATGTTGGCAGAGAGAGGTGTAGCATATGTTGTGCATTATCATTAAACATTTTAGCTGTTGACAGTGACAGAAGCAAGCTGACATTATCACATCTTGATAAGTGATACTGCTATTACCACTGTCACTTTTATCATCAACTATGCAAAACATTGACCTAGGACTGTGATTTGATGTTATAATAAATTTGGCATGTATTATCATACATATCACATTGACTATTTCATACATATTCCTTGACAGAGTATGATTATTTTATATTGCTAGCGTTGCCCTTAACATCTGCTTCAGACAATAATCTGAATTTATTTTTGTGGGGGTTTTTTATTATAGAGTTAACATTCATTGGTTTGGATAGGAAATGCTTATATGTAACATTTTCTTACAAGAGACTATCATGCAATTAATTTAATTGCCAGCAATTCAAGATGTGAGCAGATTCCACATCATTCAAGGCTTTTGCCTCTTTCAAAGAGTACAAATCCACTTTGCATGTTTGAATCAAAATTAAATGTCTAGAAAAACATACATTTTCTGTTGAAAATGGAATTGTGGTATTATTTATATTATGAATGATGTATCTTTAAAATGTGCTAATTTGATTACAATTTAAATGTAATTAGAGGATGCGAACTTCTGAACATGAATGACCAGTATGAAAATATTAGGCTGATTTGACAAGGATGTTCTGGAAAAACAACACTGCAAACTACGTGACCCTCTGAAGTACAGGAATTTGAGGGGAACATGACTGGCATGGACTCTGGATGGATAGTAGGAATCTGAGCTATGAAGGTTTAACTTGTACAAATCCATGATGACTTACCACTCTAGATATCATTGGAATCAATTTGGCCATAGGTTTTTATCTTATTTTCACCACGTGGGTACTATGGAAGAATAAAGTAAGGGTGGAGTTTTCTCTAGAGCATAAACAGTCTAGGAGTGCAAGAAGTTTGAACAGAAAAGGTCTTTTGTGAGAACTGAGAGGCGCTTATTGGGACCTGTGATTCATTTGGGAAGGATCTGCTATGGCCCTTAGTCCAGCACGGCCTTTGCAGCGTTAATCTTCAGGTACTTTGGGGTTTCTTGCAATCCCTAGGAAGTGTTGTGTGCATGCTTCCTCTAGAGCTTTTCTGTAAAGGAAAGGATGCAAGTGCCTCCCACCACGCTTCACACCATCTGGATGGGAGCCACTTTGGTATGGAGGATGAGCCCTTTGGTTAGTACAGAGCTGTGCTGTGTTTAGTAAATTAAGTGACATGTTGCACAATTGCACAACTGCTGACCCAAACTGGCTCAGGTCTCCTGAGCTCAGGAGCTTAAGAAGGGGTCACTTGGATCTATCTGCAGTAATCATCCAAGAAAGTTATCACCTTGGGATAGTTAGGGAGTTAGGGAGCTGGCTCAGGGAGCCATCAGGAAAAGTCAGCTGTAGAAAATGCCTAAGCCTTGGCCCTTACAAGCGGTAAGCATCTGACATTGGGACACAGAGAAGCAGCTCGCATTCTCAGCTGTGACACTTTCCAAATTTAGTTTTCTAAACTAGATATCAGTTTCTTACGAGAAAGAGGCTATAAAAACTGCTGTGCTGGTTCAACCATAGTCTGTTGTCTTGTTTCAGGCTGTGGCCGATAGTTGACACGTGTGAGAAAGGAGCAGACATTATGAATTAAACTCAAATCTCTACATTTGCAGGAGAATTACAGTATCTTATCATTAGGCACAGAGTATGCAAGTGAATTTCTCCTAGGGAAAGTCTTTCATGTTGTTTAACGGATTGAATATTCACTGGACCAGAGTGGGTGACCTAAATTGTCCTTTTCATTCCTGTGTCCTGATGATCAGCTAGTCCTTAGCTGCTTCTGAATTGCCCTAATTATTAATTATTTACATGGATGCTTTTGTAGAACTTCTATGTGTTTTTAAACATATCTATCTGTGCTACTTCACACTAAATTAGGGGGTCTTTTTTTTGTATTTTAACTTTTTCTATGTTTCAAAATATTCTTATTATGGGCTTTTTTTTCTTTAATGATTCAGTTTTCCTCAGAAGATGTTAACCTTTTGTATTTTGCATTCTGAGCAGAATTTTGTTGAGTGTTTGATATGTAAGTAAGCTGCAATCTTTGCATATTCCTAAAAAATATTCTGCCTTTATTTTAGATTTTGTTTTCCAATAATCATATTGTTATTTTATAATGAAAAAAAAGGTCTGTGCATTGAACCAGCATTCACTAAGCTCCCAAAAGGAGTGTGTTTGATAACTTTGTTAATTGATGTTGTGTGGGTGCTGCAAAAATGTAAACCCAGTCTGAATAGAGAAGAAACATGAAGGCTTACCAGAGGCTTTATCTTGCCAATAAATTCCTATGAGGGATGAAGTGTATAAAAATACTTACCCAGAATATACTTTCTAAGTGTGTATTTGTATACTAGTTTTTTTTAAAGTGGTGACAAACAGAAAAAAAAAAAGCTAAAACATATTATAAGTAATGTAGAATTCAATGCTGCTAAGAAATCCTGCAAGAGAGGGTTTTTTTGGTGATATTTTACATTTGTTTTAACATATGTCAAGAATCATAGAAAGGTTTGGGCTGGAAGAGACCTTAAAGATTGTCTAGTTTCCTCCCTCCCGCCATGGAGGACAATTTCCACTAGACCAGGTTGCTCAAAACCCCATCCAACCTGGGCTTGAACACTTCCAGGGATGGGATATCCGCAGCTTTTCTAGACAACCTGTTTCAGTTCCTCACCAGCCTCATAGTAAAGAATGTCTTCCTTAATGTACTCTAAATCTACCCTCTTTCAGTTTAAAGCCATTGCCCCTTGTCCTGTCACTGTATGTCCTTGTAAAAAGTCTCTCTCCAGCTTTCTTGTAGGCCCCCTTTAGGTACTGGAAAGCTGCTCTAAGGTGTCCCCGGATGAGAAGTCACAAGATCGCACACATTCAAACAAGTTATCCATTGTTAGCAGAGACACATTCTTACACTACCCAAGGAAGAAGTACTGCTAAGCTATTTAAATAAACCCCTTTTCTTCACGGTCATTTATTTCTTTTGCAGCTGTAGATGTCCAACACCCCATAGATGGTTAGTTCACTATCTGTACCTCCACTGACAGATAGTAGCCCTTTAAAATAGATTCATAATCATGTGCACATGCTCCAAGAGAGATAAGCTGAGTTTGGATGAGAAAAGCAACTTCTGAAGAGTACCACTTAGGTAATTATGAGGACTGAAACAAGCTGATATTTAAAATTTGATCTTTTGATGTAATATGGCATAATTCTTGTGGGACTTGTCTTTAGTCTTCATGGAATGAAGTATGTTTTTAAGTAGGCAGGTGCAAATGTATTACAGCACATTTGATTTTTGTTTTCGTGTGATCTCAAAATCTTCATAAAACCGGGCTCAAAAATCTGAATTTTTCCCAGGTAACCGTTAAAAACTGTTCCGTATGGGCAAGGCTTAATGTGTTGAAATAGGACAAATATATAGTCTGCTGACATAGCTGTCTGCAAAAGCAAATCCCAGATTCTTGACACTTCACCTCCACCCACACAGCATTCTCCTGTCTTTCATTTTATGAACATATACATACACACTTCCTACAGAAAGCATCCAAAAGCCTCTTAATCCTGAATGCTATAATGGATGTTTGAGATACTAGTAAACCAAAGGGAAAGTATAGTGAAAAAGAAATAGTTTGTGCCCTATATAGCAGACAAGGAGCTCTAAAACAGACCTGATTTTGATTTTGTAGCAGAAATCCTCTGTGTAAGCCTTTTTTGCTGTCACCAGTCCTGGTGAGAAAAGCTATGGGCCAGTGGTCTTAAATTTTGTGTTTATTGTTAGTAAGAAATTGAACAAAAATGCCTGCCAATTACTCCAAATCTATTTGCGACCATGTGTGTTCCACAAATGCATTCTTCTATAAGAAGAAGAAAGGTTGATGACAGAATGATGAAGGACCCTTCAGTCCCGACCCTTCATCTGCAGCTTTCTGGCTTGTTTGTAAACTTCAGGTGCTGCAGTGGGTCTCAGGTGCTCACTGGTGAAAGGCAGGTGCCAGCGAGTGCTGCAGAACAAAAGATGTCCTCTGAAAGTTGCCTAAAGCTCCTTGCTCACTCCTCAAATCCTTCACCCAAGGCCTTAGCTGCGGGATTTTTGTGCTGTTTGCTTCACCAATGCTGGGACGTCATATCACCGTTACAACATTCAGTGACTGGTTTGACATTTCTGGCTAGGAAAAAACTTCATATGAAGGAAAGTTTCAACCTTTGGCAGTTTATCCTCTGATGGCAATGGAGGAAGACATCTTTCAAAGCTTGTGCTGAAAAACATCTGAGAAGGAGGCATCTGAAAATAGACTGGTAGCTGGAGCGTTCTTCAGCGCTGTAGGAAACTTGGGGTAAGTTTCCATCTTGTCCTTCAAAGAAAGGCATATTTGAAAGCAGTTCTCTCTCTCCATCCTGGTGTTTCCACTAGTCAGTCTATCCTGGACTCAAGGAACCTTCCAGATGAGAAGTGGGTAAAAGCAAATATGTTCTGTTAAGAAATTTTTTTCAAGCACACTGATATTTTTATGTAGAAGAAAATACTTAAATGAAAAATTCCTGGTCCACTTCAGAACTGAAAAGAAGATGAGATTTTCTATGTATAATGGCAATATAGAGTCAGCTGAGGCAATACTACATGCAACAAGCACAGCATTTGACTTCTGAAATGAAAGCCAACCTTTTCAATGAATGAAACTATACCTGCAACTTGTATATTAGGTGATTTCCGACAAGGATCTTTTCTGGGAAGCAGAGGAAAAATAAGTGCTTGGTACAGGAGAGCCTTTGAGTCACTTCCAAAAATAACTTGTTTCTTTCCCAAAACTTCCAAACTCTTTCTTCCACGGCTAGTTAACAAGACCTAATAGTCAGGGCAGATGAAAAATAAGAGACTGGTGCTCTAAGACATGTAGAGCATGAGGTGAGTAGTTATTTGTTGAAAAGCATGTCATTTATTACACTTGCTTTAAAAGTCAGAGGATGAGCACTTCAGAGAAGAGAACTGATCCTGTGGGCACATCTGCATTGGGTTGAGTGCCTGAGCTCTCCCAGAGCCTGGAGTCTCTGCTGTAATCAAACCCTCAGCTGGATAATGTTGGCAAGACTGAGCTCCTAGTCACCCTTTTTTTCCTGAAGAAACAACCATAGTCAGTAAGAACATAAAATCTATGAGAAAGACAGAATTTGACAGAAATCGTACAGCAATGCCATTTTCTTTAAAACTAAGTTAAGACAATTTTAAAATAACCTGAAGTTTTAGTGTGAAGCGTGCATAAATACAATTACATTGGTTTGTCAATCCATTGCTGTTAAGATGTTCTTAGTGCATGACTTAGAGTTTTAGTGTTTTAAAATTGTTAGTTTTATTTTTTTTTAGTTTGAGACTAGATATGCTTCTGTGTTATGTAAACCTTTGAAGCCATTCAGGTGACATTGATTATGAAGCTTTCAGATTGCATGATGCCTTGTGCATACAGATGTGAGGGCTTTATTAAAAATGCTTGTGATGTCTTAATACTGTTCACAGGACTTATATAATCACTGAGATAAAGAATCCTGGCAAGAATTATTTGCTGAAACGTAAGAAGGGCTTTTATTAAGTCCGAATCTGTTTATTATCTGTAAATCTTCTAGACTGTCAAAACGCTGGGTGAAAAAGTAGTACATGAGGTATAGGGTCTTTCCTGTTGAGTTTAAATGAAGGATAGGTATTTGATGTCTGCTTTAATGATCCCTGCACTTGGAAATTAAAACTTTGACTAATATCTCAAAACAGCAAAGTGATAACTGAAACACTTCAAGTTCATTTCCACCTGAAACACATTTTTCAGAAGATGGATGAAAAATAGAAAGCAATCTCAGTTGGCAGCACATTGTGCGTATGTAATATTATTTTCCAGAGTTTTGAAGTTGACTTTAACTCGGAGTTGAGTCTCTTCTTGAAATAATGTACGTTACTGTAATTGTGGGCATGGTGATATATGATACTGCTCTATTACTGGTAATGGCAGAAATAATGCTTAATTGACATCCAAGATATATTTCTTCCCTTTTCAAAGCTAAGATCAATTTCAGAAATCACATTGTCCTGGGTTGGGCCAGGATAGGGTTAATTTGTACAGCCAGGATAGCTAGACTGAACCAGCCAACGGGATATTCAATACCATACTGACATTATGCCCAACACATATAAGGAATGGCTGCCAGTGAAGGGAGTAGTAGTTTTTCAAAGAGGATAGTGGCAGCATGGCTCTGCTCAGCATGGTTGGGCCTGGAGCTCCACATGGGTGGTAAGCAGGGTGTTGTATATCACCTGTTTTATTAGTGTTTCCGCTTCTTTGTGTTGTTTCAAGTAAACTCTCCTTATCCAACTCGATTTTCATTCATTCTCCTACCCCCAGGGGTAGGAGGGAGAGAGCGGCTGCCTGTTTGCCAGATGTGTTTAAACCATGACACACATCTATTTTCACTCAGTTCTCAGGTAAAATTTGTCTTATTTGAGGTAACTCTCAGCAAAGAATTCTCCAAAGTGATTAAAAAAAAGAAAAAAAAAATCAGCATTTCTTCTGAAGTTTTGTAGTATCCAGATAATCCAGATATTTTAGAACATTGCAGTAAGCAAGCAACATTATTGCTGAATCTGGCAGCTCTGCTCTTAGACTTCAGTCATCTGCCACTAATGGAAAAGGAGTAAAGGTCTTTTTGAAAGGCTACGGAAGTTTGGAATCTAAAACTTACAGTTTGAAGAAGAGGGTAAGTGTTTTTAGCTAATAAAAAACATAACACAAGATAACCTTGATTTAAGAACACTCTTAACATAATCAAAATGATAAACTGCTGGATGGGAGGAGAGAAAGAATACATCCCATGTGGTATATGTTAAAGTTAATGTCACTTAATCTTGAAGGTGACCAGTTCTCCCTGGTGATGAAGGTAGTTTAAGGATCTATACAGAATATACTGGAATTACTGTCAGGGTCAGTCTTGATTATGCTGAGTTTATTTTGGGGTAATATAGAAAATATGGACTTTGAAATATTTTATAGGTGATAGCAAATGTTTATAAAATCTCTGAAATTGTAGCTCTGGCAACAAACTAGCTCAATTGTTTCTTTAATCTAAAGCTACGATTATTACATCCATGCCTTTCTCCCATTGCTTAAACTGAAGATGCAACATCAAAGTACAAATATGTAGAAATCAAGTACTGGATCTACATTCTTTGTTACTACATGCGAAAGTGTTTTCTATTGAATTGTCACCTGTATTCTTACACTGCGAGCTTCTGAGGAAAATCTTCATTGGGAAGTAAATGACAATGTGCAGATCTTTTTTTTTTCCGTTAAAATTAAGTCCCCTGCCCTATTTATAATACTGTGGTCCTGTTGGTTAGTTCATAGTATCTATAAATTATTTACACATTTTCGTCTGAAAGTCTAAAATATTCTTTATAACGTTGACAGGGTTTTGCTTAAATTTGGAAGACTCTTCTTTAGAAGCCTAACATTAGTAGTAAGCTTGGTCCTAAAGGCAAACCTAAATACACTGTGCTTTCTCACTTTTCTAGAAGTCTGTTCCTCATGGTGTGAACTCCATAACTTAAAGGTAGATTGCAAACTGGAAATGGAGAGGAGATTGACTGAGAGAAACTTAGGTGATAAGAGATTAGTAAGGGCAACATGAAAAGAGTAAGTAAAGGTCAGTAGATGTGTTAATTGACTCTGAAACATAAGACCAAGAACATAAGGCTAGAAAGAAGGAAAAATTGATTTTGAAAGTAAACAACATCATTTATCTCTCTGCTCTGGCAGGAATGTGACTGAGCACATTCCATCTGAATGAGATAGTTCAAGTTATGAAGAGTTGCTTTGCTGGATTCAAATGGGAGCTTTGATAAATGCCATATGTCTTCCCTAGGTATAGAAACTGGAGAAGTGAGAGTCGTCCTAAGCTAAGGCTCGCATGTGCTAACTACACAGATTACCTTCACCAAAACTAGTCATCATGTGAAGTCCCTGGTGACTGGAAAAAGGGAAACATTGCACCCATTTTTAGGAAGGGTAGAAAGGAGGACCCTGGGAACTACTCATCTCTGTGCCTGGGAAGGTCATGGAACAGTTCCTCCTAGAAGCTAATGCTAAGGCACATGGAGCATAGAGGTGTGATTCAAGACAGCCAGCATGGCTTCCCCAAGGGCAAGTCCTGCCTGACTAACCTAGTGGCCTTCTGTGGTGAAGTGACTACGTCAGTGGACAAGGGAATCATCTATCAGGACTTCTGTAAGGCCTTTTACATGGTTCCCCACAACATCCTTCTCTCTAAATTGGAAAGATATGGATTTGATGGATGGACTGTTCAGTGGATGAGGCATCCGTTGGATGGTCATGTCTAGTGGCCAGTGTCTTGATGTCCAGATGGAGACAAGTTGTGTCCCTCAGGGGTCTGTACTGGGACCAGTATATCTTCATCAATGACATAGTGGGATTGAGTGCACTCTCAGCAAGTTTGCAGACAACACCAAGCTGAGTGGTGCTGTTGAGATGCCAGAGGAAAGGGATGGCATCCATAAGGACCTGGACAAGCTGGAGAAGTGGGCCTGTGTGAACCAAATGAAGTTCAACAAGGCCAAGTGCAAGGTCCTGCATGCGGGTCGGGGCAACCCCTGGTATCAACACAGGCTGGGGGATGATGAGATTGAGTGTGGCCTGGCCAAGAAGGACCTGGAGGTACTGGTGGATGAAAAGCTGGGCATGAGCCCGCAATGTGTGCTTGTGGCCCAGAAGGCCGACTGTATCCTAGACTGTATCAAAAGAAATGTGACCAGCAGGTCGAGGGAGGTGATTCTGCCCCTCTATTTTGCTCTGGGAATACCCCACAGTACCTGGAGTACTGTGTCCAGCTCTGGAGTCCTCAGCACAGAAAAACATTCAAGGTCAGGTTGGATGGAGCTCTGGGCAACCTGATCTAGTTGAAGATGTCCCTGCTCACTGCAGGGGTGTTGGACTAGATGAACTTTGAAGGTGCCTTCCAACCCACCTTCCATTATATGATTCTGTGAAATAATGCAGTAATGAAATGTGGATGTAATGTCATGTGGATGTAGGATATCTGGGAGTATATGGTAAAGAATTTCCGCAGACTGTCAGAATGTTTTAGTATAGACAAGGTTATAGGCAATTAGTGCTGCACAGGAAGCCTGAGGCAAAGCACAGATTTCAGTTTGCAGACTGCCCAGATCTGTTGGCTAAAGAAATTATGCTTGTTCTTAGTACAAAATGTACAGTCTGTTGTGGAAAATCTACTCCTATTCTTTCTCCTACACTCTAAAATATCTGAGGAATGGTACATGACTGTATTTAGCTATATGATTGTGCCAGAGTGCAAAACTCAGAATGTTTTTGTTTTGGTTCGGGTTTCTTTTTGTGAGACAAAGTCAAGTTTGTAAAATGACAATTCTTCACACAAATGCTTTTGTTGGAAAAAATAAAAATAAAGTGACTTAATTGGAACAAGTGTAACTATTGTTCCTAATAGATAAAGTTATATGAAAATGATCCTGGTACTGTTAAACATGCAGTATTCTTGATATCTGGGAAAGCTCAAGTTAAATGTTTAAAGACAGCTGCTTTTTAATGATAAGCACAGAGAACACAAGATCCTAAGTTTATCATCCTGCCCTCCTGTGAACATGCAGAAGCCAACAGCCGTTCAGCTTTACCTTTTTGTTTGTTAGTAGCTGAGAGCCAGAATAATTACTCTTTGTAGCCAGCATTCTTCTGGGCCCACACAGACCTACACAGAAAATAGCTCATTAAAAGGACCTCTGAAAATCCTTGCTGAGAAGGGGAAAATATGACCTCTTCTTCAATTTTATCACACACATTTCTACACTGGTTATTTATGTTCATTTTTTATTTATCTTCCAACTGTGCTCTACATACTACAGACAGAAGCCTGGGGAAAGAGGCATCTGAATTATCAGCCCACTGAGTTTTATTACCGGAGGACAGGTAAGAATGCATGTAGATGGGCATTCATTAAATTCCTTTTGCAAATGACTGTGAAGGGTGTCATGGCTTCTGATGGGAAGCCTATTGCTGATTATACAGGATGAAAAATTCCATTTCTTCATGATTAAAATACTGACTGCCTCATCCTGTGGTTGGTTAAAAAGCTGAAAATTTAGTGCCTCATATTTCCAAAGTACTCTGTGTATCCCTAATGTATCATCAAGGAGAACTCTGTTCTCTTCCTTAGGGAAAGGGATATGGGCTACTGGTATTATAAGACTTTCACTGCTATCTGCAGGAATAGCAGCAATAAAAAAAAATTACAGCAGATAATCTAGAAATCCTCAGTCTAGTCATATAACATTGGATAATATTAAGGTTTTAATTTGCACTTCATGAAATCTATCAAAGCATCTCTTTTTTTTAAACAGCTTTTTAACAGTTTTCAGGAATGAAGATATATTTTGAAAACTAACCTGTAAAAGCTATCAAAAATTAAATGTACTTTTAAGATTGTTTGGCTGATAACAGTGAGAAGTAATAGAAGAGGGAAATGAGAGAAAAAGGAAACTTTTAGGGAGCCCTAAACAGGCAAAATGAGTGAAGAAACATCTGTCAGTGGAGAGTACATGCATGCGGTACCTACAGAATGTGTGTAAGTAAAACATCTTTCTTCTTTTTGGAGGTTTGGTAAGGACAGGTTGAATTGGTTGGTTGTATCTGGGGGCAGCTGGTAATGGTAGGAGCTAATAACCTGGGACAGAGAGAACAGGCACATTCAAGTTCCCCAGAAGTACCTGAAGTCTCTGGGTGGGGAGAAGCCTCCCTGTGTTAGAAACTGTCTTGTATCCTCTCCTGCAAAGAGGTGGTTTTCTTTGCTGAAAGTGAGAATGAATTTGAGCCTGAACCTGTGGTCCTTCCCATTTGAGGAGATTTTTTTTTTTTTTTATATTAAGTGCTATAATACCAGATGACCACGGTATAAAGGGCCATGGTTGTTCATTTCTTGCTGTCAGACTTGGATGGTAGGTGTGTTCACACTCTTGTGCTGAAGTGTTTTGGATAGAGTTATACCTGGGGAAACGCAGAGAGACTGCTGGTGGTGTTGTGTACTCTGAAATGCTGCTAAAGTGCTCTTGCTAACAAAGGTTCACAGCAAAGCACTGAGAGCCCCAACGTCCAGCACAACCTTGTCAGAGTCCATGAGGGATTTCACACACAACTGTTGACCTTGAGCTCCTTAAAGCATAACTCAGCTACAAAAGTGAGGCCGTATCTATCAGTCCTCCTTCAGCTGTGAGTAAACGAAGCAGGAAGGCAGTTCTTCAAAAATGAGCGAAAAGCTGCACAACTGGGAAATGCTCAATCTGATCTGCCATGTTCAAAATCGCTACCAAGCCTCAAGGGTGTGATGAAAGACCAGATACCTTCTGCAGCTAGCTAGAGAAACATGCACAGAGATGTAAATATTTGTAGTTAATCTATTTGAAGTATTAGCAGTCTAATCACAGCATTACAATATTGATAATTCCCTTTTCCCTGACCGGGGAGTCATGTTGGAGGAGGCACTCATCACAACCAATATTTATCAGAACACTTATTATTAGCCAAGCTATTATCATTAATAGAATGAGATTGTTCTTATTAACAGCAGACAACTATTCACATGGACCGTTTAGTTACTCATGCAGGTCTCTCGTACACTCTTGCACTAACTCATGTCCAATCAGCTGGAGCCACAGCTGGGAGGGCAAGCCTTTGTGTGGAAGCAGAAGATTCTACTGCTATGCCTTTGGCTTCCAGGTGAGTGGTCAGGATATTATGTTAGGGGCCTCTTGTTTCTTTGCATGTATAATCCCACAGTGTTTGGCCTTGTATACATGTCCATGTTTAGTAATTACGGCCTTCTTGTATGGGGTTCAACTTGTTCACTAATGCCTGTGTGTCCTGGTGGTCTCGGGCAGATTAGGCTGACTCTTGGTATTCTGAATTTACCATTTGTTGTGTATTCAACTGGACCACTAATCTCCTGAATTTGTCAGTTTAGAAAAGACTTTCATGCACCACCTCTCATACTTAGCCTCTCTTCAATTTACTGTTTTATCTCAGAACCTCCTCATTGTACTGTTCACACAAATTCACATGCATATGGTGCTTATATGATGATTACTAGTCCAGATACAGTGATACTCACACTTGAAGTATGAATGATCCAATTACTACAGGTCATTCTCAATAATTATACAGTTAAAACTGACCTAGACAAAGTTTCTCATTTCTACTGATTCTTTTTTAATATGCATTGTTATGGAAGCTGCCATCATCTCTAGTTGCAGGGAATTGTATGATGATGGTGGTGGGGCTTACCTCCCATGCACTTTTAGCCCACTTAAAGTTATTTTTCTATGTTTGCTAACAGTTCACTTACTTGTTCTTTTTTCATTGGCCAGCAAATTCCATGTTTTATCCAAATTGTCATGGTGTTTGGTATGTTTTGCATATGCTGGATACTGGTTCTTTGCTTCCTCTGTTATCCTTAATACTGGCACACAAGGTTGCTTTTCTGAGGTGAGTAATAACTGATTATTAATGATTTGTGCTTGTAGCCCGAGGGCCCCTCGCCTATAGTTGCACTTCTGAGGCTTCTGCTATTATCTTTTGCTTGTACTTTTGGAGTCATGTGCTAAAATCCCCTGGTTTCTTTCAAAAGCCTTCAAGGTAAGGTTTCCTGATAAAACCACATATGTTTTATTAGCACATATGTATATCTCCTCTTTCTGCAGTCACTCAGTAGTTAGTTCACTGTACAAAAATAATGCTTCATTAGAAGTCATATAGAGGGATACATACAGACACAGATGTGATGCTGGGCACCACCTGCTCTCAGAGCATATTGCTTGCAGTGATATCACCGGTGTCTTACCAAACTTGCTCTGCAATGCATCTTTGAAAGGGCAACTGCTGAGGTGCTCATCTGTGGTGGCAGCACCACTCCTGCAGTGGTGAGGGCAGGACTGGGAGTGCTTAGTGACGTGGTGGTGAAACCTCACCACAAGTGAACCTCAGCTCCGTGGGGAGGGAGCTGGTCTGGCTGAAATCCTTCTGGCTCTCAGCCACTCAGATGTCTCAAGAACCAACAGGGCAAATGGCTGATGCATGCTACTGTAAAACTGAACTTCCTTGCAAGCAACATCCCACAAGACTGATCTCTCAGCTCTGACAGGTGTAAGAAGGGATTTATTTCTATTCCCAGTGCTTGATTTGAAAATTACGCCTGTGTACTGATAGGTACAGATTTTAGGAAAAGAAAATGAGGGGAATTATGTCATACACATTAATGAGGCTATGCTCCAGGACTGGTGTGATGATAACAGCAGCATGCTGTGACTTTCTTGCAGGGCTGAAATTGCCAGAAATGTATACAGGAAAAAGAACAAATTCAGGTTAACTTCCAATTTCTCACTGAATAATTGAGATGGAGTTGTTAAAAAATGGACTGGAAAACTGGGATCTGTTGTACCTTGCTGCAGTTATACTAATGTGACTAAACAGTCTGCAGCCTTTTTGCTGGAAGAAGTATCACAACATTGTATAAGCATATCTTATGTACATCAGTGTGTGTGAATGTCTTTGTGTGTACATTAGTGTGGATACTCCACACATGAACTTGTAAGTCTTATGGCCTTGTAAGGACCTAAGGTTAGGTGCAGATATTTTTCTGTATCTACAGGCACTGGACTTGGTCCCGTTTCCCAGGGAGTCTTCTATCCACCAGTGTACTTTTTAAGTGGTCCACGTGCAGGCTAGGCAGCATCAGTTTCTTTTTCTTTTTCATTAGTATTTTCTTATGCAATCAGCCTTCAAACTTTCTCAGACTACTTTTGCCGGTCTTTGACTACCTTCTATGCAAGACCGAATGGCAAGAGTGGCCATACTACAAAAAAACCTGTGCAAAATCAGCAGCAACATTTCTGGGTCCTTTCTGATGTGTCCACACAGTAAAACGAATGCATAACAAACCAAAGAAAATGGTGATTACCTGCTGATGGAGCAGGTGGAGGCAGTCTGGTTGTGGGACTGCCTAGCTGAAGGTTTGTGCATCGGTACTGGACTAGAGAACTTGGGATGATGCAACAGAGATGTTTTTATCTTGGAAGGTTTAGGAAACTGGAGCAAATAAGGGCTTTAAGGTTGTTGGTGATCCCAAAATATGATTTAGATACCCAGGTCATCCTATGGTCTAATATTTTATGACTACATAGTTGAAATGCATTTCATTAAATCAATTAAACATATCAGACAAGCATTTCACTACCCCTTTGCAAAGGAAGGAATTAAAGGTTATCTTTACTTACTTTTCACCATGCTTAGCTGCATATGTGTGGACCAGTATGAAAGAGCAATTAGAGTTGTATGAAATCTGCTGGTCTGAAAAGCTAATTAAAATTATCATTGAAAAGAAACACTTCAGCTGAATGGGCTCTTGATTTTGGATAATAGATCACCATTTAATACTATTATTCATTTGCTCTTTCTAGGGTTATACACACATTAGATTTCAAAATAAATTTGTCTGCATGCCCATTTTAGTGTACTGAAAGAAGTGAAAGTGATTTACTGAAGGTGATACAAGAGGCACACCATGGGGCTTGGGGAATTTCCAGGACCACAGCTGTCAGTGAGAATTTTGGCACAAACTTCAGCTGGGCTGTAATTTCATCCTGGACTTTTGGAGTGGATTTAGCTTTTTCCCCTCAAGTTCAACAGATACGGAGTTGGTGTTCAGGTGATCATCTGCTGCTGTTTGTAAAAGGTTTAGATAAGACAGAGTTCATGTTACCTGATAATCAGCTAATCCATATTAGGTGACTGTGACAGCAATCATGAGTCAGGATAGGAAGAGATGCTGAAGAGTCTTATATCTCATTAACTGATAATTTCATCTGTCGTAGACCAGCCTTTATCTCTGTCTGGAGGAGAGTGTCTCTTTCTGGTTTGAATTTAGTCTGAACACACAAAAGGAGTTAAAGGAGAGCTTACACAACCCAGGCTGTGTTTTTGTATGGCCCCTCTCCCTGGCTAGGCAAGTGGCATTAGCTGTGCAGTCTCTGTGTGTTAGAGCTATATTTATCACAGAAGGAATTGTGGGCATGTGAATTTGTGATCTGATCTAAACAACACTTCCGTCAACATGTTTCTATGTCATGATGCACATGCTTGCTATTTTACTATTATTTATTTATATATTTCCTTTTCTGTCCTTTAACAAATAGATAAACAGCCCCCAAAGGAAGTACTTGTTATTTCAAGAGTGAGGTTTTCTCAGGGTATTGTTTTATTAGCTGCCAGTAGCAAATTAGTGGAAGAAGTGGTAGTGTGAACCCTCATACTCAGTTTCACTTTAAGCAATCTGTATTCCAGAAGGAAATCCTGGGAAGCAATCACTGACAATGGCACCTTAATTTACATTACAAAATAGGCAGTATGCTGAATGCATATAGAGAGATTAAATGGAAGAGTTAATTTGTCTCCATAAGGTAACCAAGGCAAGAAAAATGTTCTCTACAAGCAAGGGCTGTAGAAGTTGTGGTAATGAAAACAATAATTAATATAATTTAAAGTTACTATCCCAAGGGCAGTTGTAAATGGATGGTATTAATTATGCAATAAACCTGTTTGTAAATTGATGACATAGGAAGCCACGGAGGTCATCGAGAATAAGTTTCTTGTTTTGAAGCTATTCGGCAAGGTATTATGCAGCAACCTGTAGCACCCAATAGATATTCAAAGGTTATTTATATTAAAATCTGTAATTTATATTCTTCAAAGAACTAAGTAACATGAAAGGATGTAATTAAAAACAATCAACTATATAATTGTGCATAAAGTTAATTATATAATATAAACAGAATTCATTAGTATTAACTTAGGTAGATGTTGCATATAGTATTTTTCTGCCACCATAACACTATTGATTCAAATGAATTACAGCAGCAGGGAATGTACAGCATTGAAATCCTTCTGACCTCTATGGGGTCTAGAGAAAAGATGCTAATCCGCGAGAAAGTTTCATGTATATGTATTTAAATATATTTGAATTTTAAGGCTATTTCACTGTTGTTTACCTCTAAATGTTAGAGGGCCTTTTAATAGATGGAATTAAATGCTGAAAGTTCACCCTGTTCATTTCTTTCAGTTCTTCAAGGACAGAAATATCAGTCAGAGAGATATAGTAAATGAGATTATATGAAAAAAGATGAAAAATCCTTTCTCTACCTTAAAAAAAAAGTACGTAATGATTCCTTCTGCTTCATATTGTCCAATTAAAATTTTAATTTTAAAATGTCAAAGTATTTTTTCTTATTCTTTGAAATCTGTAAAATCATAGAATCATAGAAAGGTTTGGGTTGGAAGGGACTTTAAAGACCATTTAGTCCAACTGCCCTGCTGTGGGCAGGGACACCTTCCACTAGACCAGGTTGCTCAAAACCCCATCCAGCCTGGGCTTGAACACTTCCAGGGACAGGATATCCACGGCCTTTCTAGACAACCTGTTCCAGTGCCTCACCACCCTTGTAGTGAAGAGTTTCTTCCTTAACATAACCTAAATCTACCCTGTTTCAGTTTAAACCATTGGCCCTTGTCCTGTCACTGTATGCCCTTGTAAAAAGTCCCTCTGCAGTTTTCTTTTAAGCCCGCTTTAGGTACTGGAAGGCTGCTATAAGGTCTCTCTGGATTCTTCTCTTCTCCAGGCTGAATGACCCCAACTCTTAGCCTGTCTTCACAGGAGAAGTGCTGCAGCCCTCTGGTCATCTTTGTGGCCCTTCTCTGGACTTCCTCCAACAGGTCCTTGTCCTTCTCATGTTGGGGGTCCCAGAAGAGAACACAATATTCCAAGTGAAGTCTCAAGAAAGTGGAGTAGACGGGGGAAATCACCTCCTTCAACCTGCTAGTCATACTTCTTTTTATGCAGCCTAGGATAGAGTTTGCTTTCTGGGCTGTGAGCACACGTTGCCTGGTTACATTGAGCTTCTCGTGAAAGAACACCCCCAAGTCCTCCACAGGGCTGCTTTCAATACAGTCATTGCCCATCCTGTATTGATACTAGGGACTGCCCTGACCCATATGCAGGACCTTGTTGAACTTCATGATGTTTGCATGGGCCCATCTCTCAAGCCTGTCCAGGTCCCCCTGGATGGCAACCCATCCCTCCAGCATGTCAATTGCGCCACACAGCTTGGTGTCATCAGCAAACTTGCTGAGTGAGTGTACACTCAATCCCTCATCTATGTCACTGACAAAGACGTTAAATAGCGCCCCTGAGGAGCACCACTTATCACTTGTTTCCACTTGGGCATCAAGCCATTGACTGCAACTCTTTGATTGTGACCATCCAGCCAATTCCCTATCCACTGAGTGATCCATGTGTCAAATCACGTCTCTCCAATTTAGAGTCAAGGACTTTGTGTGGGACAGTGTCAAATGCTTTGCACAAGTCCAAGTAGATGATGTCCATTGCTCCTCCCTTAACCACCAATGGTGGTGTTGTGGTAAAGGTAGGAGTTTGGTGTTTGCCCGTTAAAGCCTGAAATAACTTGTACTGAAACAGTTTTGTAAAGCAAATAAAAATAATAGAAGTTTATTGAAGTGACAGATATAACAGATTTGGAGTTGCCGTTGATAAATGCACTCGCTGCAATAGCGCTAATAACTGATATATGATAGTAATGATAGCAGAAAGAAAACTCTCCTGGGTGTTTTCACCATGTCGTGAGAGCGCAATTCTTACCAAGAAGGGGTCCCTCTCTTGGGTGGAGGAAGAGGAGTACAGCCCATCGACCATCTCTGCAAAGCCTTCAGTCTTTTCCCCTCAGCCATGTATTACCCCTCCTGGCTTTTTATACCCTTACTCTGTGTGTCTCTGCCTCTCAGGTGAGGTTCAGCATGAATTGGGTGAAGAGTTCAGTAACGTAGTCGTGTATGTTTAGCATGTTCTGCTTTTGGCTCATTAGCATATTGAGAGGCATGAATTTTAATATTATTTTTGCAGTTAATTAGGCAAAGGTCTTCTCTCAGACACTGGGAACTTCAATATTTGTTTGCTTTCTTTGCTTAGCCAAACCAGAGCCATCCTATCTCACAGGACTCCCTCCTTCAGCCATTATCTGTGCCAGCTGAAGGAATCTCCATTCCTAGAGATAACACAGGGATCTCATGCTCTCTAACATCTCGTCCTTTTATGCCAAAGGTTCCCACAGGTGTAACCTCATCACAGAAGGCCACCAAATTTGTCAGGCACAATTTCCCCTTAGTGAGGCCAAGTTGGCTGTCACCAATCACCTCCTCATTTCCTATGTGCCCTAGCATAGTTTCCAGGAGGACACACTCCATGACCTTGCCAGGCACAGGTGAGACTGACTGGCCTGTAGTTGCCCGGGTATTCCTTTTTTTCCCTTCTTAAAAATGGGTATTTTGCTTCCCCTTCTCCAGTCAGTGGGACTTCACTGGACACAGCTTTTCAAATACGATGGATAGTGGCTTAGCTGCTACATCCATCACTTGCTTCAGGATCTGTGGAGGCATCTCATCAGGTCCCAAGACTTGTGCACTTTCAAGTTCCCTAGATGGTCTTGAATCTGAACTTCTGCAGTGAAATGAAAACGTAATATTTTTAAACACATATTTTTTCTTTTTTGTTTTGCCAGTGGAAACCTTTGGCTTTTCTGACCTCTCGCAATGTTTGCTTGTTGTCTATGTTTTTGTGATGCAGCCTAGATTGTATGACCTAGATTGCTGGAAGTTCCTGTTTTCCACTTCCCTGTGAGTGAATCTAAATAGAGTGCATTTCTCCACACTGCCTCACACAGTAATTGACAAAAGTTTCTGAAATGCAGTCATTCTGTTTGCTGCTTTTTATTTTTTCAACTCCAGGAAAAATACAATACCCTAGGTGAATATAAATAATACTATGCTTTAATGGCATTTTCCACCTGAAAAAATATTCTAGCTTGCACATCATTATACGTGTTTTCCAATCTTTATTTTATCTATCTTGCAAACAATTTTGATGTTTATTTCCAGAATGTGTTTAGGCAAAATACAGTTACGTTTTCTTCATGTCTTTGATTTTTTTCACCAAAGCGGTACAATTGGAAGTGCAGGGTAAGACACAGTACAGAAGTAGGTACTGACAAGATCTCCACACTGCTATGCAATGATCTGGAGCCTCATGACTTGGCTTTGTGCTTGTATTTTCTTGTTACAAAAATACAGATAAAGTACTGGGAGCTTAGCAACGCTACCATGTTTGATTGGAATGTTCTACAGATCTGCTTGTGTGTGGGCTTCCTATTTGCGCACTTAGTTTCTCTCTCTTCCTTTTTCTTCTTTTTTCTTCTCTTTCTTTTACAAGGAATATTTCATGCTCTGACACAAGAATACCCACTGTTACAGAACAGCTGCTGTCAAACGTCAAAGAAGAGCATGATAAGAGGGTGCAGTAGAGGGGGGAAGTGTTAGTGAAGATGACTGAGGTAGCCAGGGTCACTCGATGTGTTTGCTAATTAGAGAGAGAAGATGAAAGCACAGCTACCGATCTGCAGGAAAGCAAAGACCATCTCCAGCTGATTTCAGTGGAGACCCAGCTGCTGTGTAAGACTGTAATGGATAATGTCAGCGGTACAGAAATCGCTAATGCTAATATGATGGGTGCTCCTGCCTGTGTGCAGGTAATCATGTTTCTTGAAGAGCACCTTTGGGTACAGCAGGTGTTTGGGTGGAGACTGCATCCCTGGCTGCGCTGTAGGGACTGGTGGCTTCCCGCTAGTGAATACATCCTTCAGTACTGATGTTTCTCTGCTAACTTGGATCAGGAGCAAAGACTAAGTGCTTAATGTGCAAACTACTAATGTTTTAGAATTGTGTTGCTGCATTATGAAGAGCAATGATCAGGCTTGGGTACCTTGGCTGCTGAGGGTAGGGCAAAGCTGTGTTGTTTCTCCCTCACACAAAATAATATTCAGAGCTCCTGGCTTGATCGAGCAGTTAGCAGCCACAATTTTGCTGCTTTTTGAGGCCACGCATTGCGTGCTCCGGTGCCTTTGTAAAGTAGAGGGAGGGAAAGTAGAAGACTACCTTTTCCCTGCACCCTTGCAGTGCACACCTCTAACTGGGTAACAAGCCTCCAGTGTAACATAACCGTGTGACTTTGTGATTATAAAGGTCTGGTTTCAGAATCAAGGTAGCTGCCATTTATTCATTTTTTTCACTTTCAAACACCAAATCACCTTATTCTTTCAGAATTAGAGGTGGACAGAGGGAAATTTATTCTGGGTGTGTCTGAGAGAGCACAGTTCTGAATTATAGAGAAAAGAGCAGTTGGTAGTGTATAAATAAATGATATATATATATCTATACATATGACATATATAAATAACATGCCACTGGTTTGCCCAAGCCCTCCAGGAGACAGCTGTCAGTGGAAGTAACTAATGTTTGTTTAGATTCTTTTTTTAAATGGAAACCTCTGTCTATTTTTTTTTATATTGAGAGACAAGAAGATCAAGTCATGTATTCATGACATTCAAGAATGTATTCATTCCATAATTCCACACTGTTCCATAATTGCTCTTTACTTATGGATGTAAATTACAAAGAAGGATAATGAGAGCTATAGCTCTCCAATTTGTTTCGCTTTAAAAAAAAAGACCAAAGAAAAAAAGGGCCAAAGCAATAGTCCTGTTTTTCTCTATGATTCAATAGAGTTCAGAATTCTGCATATTAGAGTTCATTGAAAACACAGTTAACTGCTGTAAGCTTTAAATCAGATGATAAAAGAAGGGAAAATCTCTATGTTCCATAGTTTTGAATCAGAAAGAAGGACTATTGACACCAAAAGTTAGTGGGAAAATTAGCATGCCAGGTTCAGCGCTTTAGGATGAGGTTCCTTCTATTTATCTTGCCAAGCCCTTTGCAGTTCCTCTCACTGATATCTGGCAAAGCAGCTGAGTGTTTTACCATGGCACGGACCTCTTTTTCATGTCCAGTATTTCCTGCGAAGGAGATGGAATTGATGGGAGAGCACTATGATAAAATTGAATGTCAGGTGAAATTGCCTTCTCTTAGTGTCTCTTCAGTGCATTCAGACCTTACGTACACAGTTCTAGCTAGAATGTAAGGTGGGGAGGCAGAATTGAGCAGGCAGACACACAATTAGTTGGTGTATGTGGCTGAATGTCCCAAGGAAAATGGGAGAAGAACCTTCCATTGAATCAGAATTCATCCCAGGTATTGTTCAGAATCAGCTGCATTTGCAGTAGAAAATGTAAACATGTTTTGCTTTCTTTTTGCAGAGCAAAGGTTTTTCCAATTTGTTTTAAGTTGTTAAGCAAATACTCTAGGGGCTATAATATGTCCAGATACAGTGATATAATTACATTGTTGTTCCACTAAAGTGGAGTTAAACAAAGATAAAAACAGCCTTGAAATTAATTGAATATGGTTTTCTGATTCTGCTATGGAAAATAGAAATGATAACAAATTATAGAACAAATTTTCTCCTGTTTGCTGTGCCACACCACTAGAATATAAAGGATATTGATGGATACAATCAAGGCAGTATATACGGTGACCTGATAAACCCCCCCCAATGACTGGTATAGTTAATAACAGGCTTGTAAGTTGTGTAGATTAATTAATCCATGTTGTTTCAGCTCTGGAAAAATAATCTTTATTTGGATAAAAAAGTTGAACTTAATTATGTGTTTTGTAGGTCACTTCTCAAGAATCTGGAACCAAACCATTGACCTTCACATTTGTACCATCCATTGGACGACTTCCAACGCATTTTGAGGTTGTGGATGTCTCTAAGTTCCTTGTGACAATTCCAGAAGAACCAAAGGATCTGAACAATCAAGAAATTATAAATAAGGTAGATGGTCTTTTGCACTAATTTTGCACTCTTTTAGAAAATACAGAAAATTTTATCCTGATCATCGCCGAACTGAAGCTGGTTCCCTTGAACTGTTGTGCTTGGTTTCAGCTACCAAGCCCACCAGAGATGCAGAATCTTTGAACTAGAGATACCTGCTTAACAGCCTGTTTTGTATTTAACAGAGTTTATGTTGAAAGGAAACCCTTTCCCATTTTGATACTGTCGTCTGTCTGCCATGCAACGCTATACTCTTGGCAGAAAAGGGGGGATTCCTTCCTGACCTTCATGGGAGCAAGGATGATGTATGAGGAGTGTTATTACATGGGGATCAAGAAAGAGTTGGTGACAGGATCTCGGTTTCAGCAAATGCCAGTGCTGTGGCTTCCAGCAAAAGTGCCAATCCCCTTCATAGCTACATAATAACACATCACAATGGAAGCTTTATTTTGTTTTGGAAAGATTGTCCCTATGATTTCCTGTAATGGTGAAGCCAGCAGCACAGCATTCCTGGTTCACTTTCCTTTAGCCAGCCCATGGTGTTTCTTACTCCTTCTGTGCTTCACACCACTTAATGGCCCCTTATTTTATTCCATGCTGCTTGAAAGGCAACTGCAACCCACAGGTTAATATTAATGCTTATGGTGATTCTACTCTTGTGTAACAGCTCCTTCCCTGGTTCATTGCTGGGGCTCCAGTTTTGGGTGATCTTCCACATAACAAAATTCTCACAGGAGTTCACAGCCTTCTGACCAGAACCTGCTCCAGTATTTTCAGTGTCCTCTCTGTATTGTATAAAAAGGAGTTATGTCAGGGCAGAGAATAGATGTGTTTGAAGAGACGTGCACTGGAGTGTTACCCGCAGGGTGTTGAACTCATTAGTTAACATTTCCAGTCTCTCAGTACTGGTTTTGCTGTAAGTAATACCCTGGGTAAAGCAGAATCAGGTCTTCCTGACATCTGTCTCCCTATGTTTCTCTGTAAGCAGAGAAAACTTTCCTGGCAGGTGAGGCAGTACTGAGGCCTTCACAGCACTGATTACTTCCTTTTCTAAAATGTTTAGAACCTGAACAATATTTTAAAAATGCAACCAATCTGATGTAATGAAAATAACACCTCCAAAGTCATACTGGTCATAGGATCCATTATGGTCAATTTTTTTTTTAAAGAACTGAAATCCAGGGACTCATGCAGCTGCAAGTGAAGTGGAAAGGAAAAATAACCTCATGCACGAATACAGATTAGGGGTTTACCTGCTGGAAAGCAGCTCCATGTAGAAGGACCTGGGAGTCCTGGTGAAAAAGTTAACTATAAGCCAGCAGCATACTCTTGTGGCCAAGGCCGATGGTGTTCTGGGGTGCATTAAGAACAGTGGGTCGAGGGAGGTGCTTCTCTCCCTCTACTCTGCCCTAGTGAGGCCACATCTGGAATACTGTGTCCAGTTCTGGGCTCCCCAGTTTAAGAGAGGCAGGAAACTACTGGAGAGAGTCCAGAGAAGGGCTATGAAGGGGACTGGAGCATCTCTTTTATGAGGAAAGGCTGAGAGACCTGGGTCTGTTTAGCCTGGAGAAGACTGAGAGGGGATCTTACAGTGCTTGTAAATACCTAAAGGACGGGTGTCAAGAGGATGGGGCCAGACTCTTTTCAGTGGTGCTCAGTGACAGGGCAAGAGGAACGAGCACAAACTAGAATACAGAAATTTCCATTTGAACATAAGGAAAAACTTCTTGACTTTGAGCATGACGGAGCACTGGAACAGGCTGCCCAGAGAGGTTGTGGATTCTTCTCTGGGGGTGTTCGAAACCCACCTGGATGACATCCTGTGCAACCTCATCTAGATGTACCTACTTTAACAGAGGAGTTGGACTAGGTGATCCCCAGAGGTCCCTTCCAACACTTACCATTCTGTGATTCTGTGAAAATATGTAATTATTGTATTCCTCAAGCAGAGTTCAAATACGAGAAACATCTACAGGATTTTTCAGTACACAGTGTTTCTGTTCTTTTACCTTATTCCTGCTTCAAGAGAAATATGATTTACCATAGCAGTTTCAATATTGAATGATATAGTGATGTGCGTGTCGTATGCCCAGCTTGCGCTGCTCATGCCCTCATCCAAAGCATATTTGAGAAGTTATATTCTGGAAGTGGAAGTTGTGGAAAATATCAAGAACAATTGTGGTCTGTGCTGAGAAGCTTGAACATACAGTAAAGGTCTCTGACCTCAGATTCTTTGTCTGTCCTCTTCAGAGAATGCCCTGGTTTAAAGGCCTTTGTTTCTTCATTAATATGTATAGGTTTTGTCCCAGATTGTCTGTCAGACTCCTCTGAGGAGCATTGTCTGCTCCAGTGGATCCCACAGTTGGAATGCCTTCCCATCATGTCTGGCATAGTCTGGTCTGACAGCCCATTCGGCTTGACTGCACTCTCTTTTTTTTTGGTTCCTGTGCCAGTCCTGGTCTTGGGCCCTTGTTGTGCTCAGAGTCTGCTATTGCTCTCTGAGTTGCCAGGAAGGCAGCCCCACAGATCTGGCTGGGGAGCTGAGAAGTGGGGGACTCCTTGGGGAGCTGTTTTCTGCTGGATGCTCATGCCCAAATTCTTCATTTGCTTTCTGCACTTTTGGTAGCACAGTGCCAGCCACTGCTGCAAGCCAAAATTACGTCACACTTTGGGGAACACCAGTAATACACAGCAACTGGAGTCTTTTTCCTTGTATCTTTTGCAGTCTAACTCAGTCTGTGATGAGCCGGCCTTAAAGAGTGGGGCCAGACAAGACTGCGTGTCCACCATCTGTCCAGACAGCACTCAAACGGCTTTCCAGTCCACGCGGTGTAACTCGAGGAAAGGAGAAATGCAGGAGAATGACCTTTTTAAGGCTGAATTTATCCTGATTACGGACTCCGGTGATGAAGATGAAGTAGTGGCTGCCTCGAACAATGTTCACTGGCCTTCCAACGGCTATGGTCCCATCAGCGCTCAGCTGCTGGCCACGTCCCATGTTTCCCCTGGCACCAGCACAGAGAAACCTCCTGGCGATGGGCATGTTCCAGGTGCTGCACTTTCCCACAGCCCTGCTGATCTGCAAAAACATCAGGTAACCTGCTCTTTAAACTCTCGAGCTGACCTTTGCTTTCTAAAGCTTTCAGGACGTGGACACCAAGTCAGTTTGTAAAGCACCTTGGCCAATTTATTCTTTTATTAGCATTTTTGTAACGTTTTGTAACTCTTAGAGAGTTGTCTCAACCAGTCTGACTTGCTGCCTCTCCCTATGGCTCTGGTTTATACATGGAGCTGTTAATGCAGAGTTGTTGTTCTTTCCTTCAAAAATGGCTCATCATGACAGCAAGTTAATCACAAGGTGTTAGATTTCTAGCTAATCTAAATTGACTAAGGTAATTGAAGTTAATGGAGCCTGTAGATCATTTGAATTACTAGCATCAAACTTCCCAGGCCTATTTTTTTTTCTTGGTGCCCACTGCAGTCCTTTATGTTAGAGAAAGAGGCTGTGAAAAACCTTGTTATTCTGATTGGTAGTTAGCACTGACTTTGCACAGGTGTAAAGAACTAATGAAGATGAAAGGTTGATCTTTATAGGGCATATGTACTGATGAAAAGTTAATGTCTTCCATCTTGGAAAGAGCACTGATAATTTTCAAGGGTATATATGCAGTGGAAAACTCAACTTTTAGCTGAATAGGAACATCCTTCTCACATGGAATAAATCTGGACATTTCCTTTGACTTTGACAGGGTTTCCATCAGTTGAAAAATGCAATTCATCTATACTTAAAAAAAAAACTGTTAAGCATGTCTCTGAAAATGAATTGGACTTCCTGTCTTGTGTTGAAATACTTGTACCACTCAATTTTTCATCAAATTCAGTGTCAATTTTTGATCAAGGAAATTGTGAATAAGAAATGGGATTCATGATGAAATGAATAATGAAATACTAATTTCTTCCAAGAAACTCCCAGTGAAGTCAGTGAGAATTTTATGTGAGGAAGGTGCAAAGGCATAGATAAATATATGTAGAGGAAGCAGGCTGTAAAGAGTAATTCTCCTAGGGAAATATGAATTTACTTCAACATTGTTCAGCATGCAGATTCTGCCAGGCTTATTTGGGTGGTTTCTTTAAAAGGTATTACAGAAATTGAGTAGATTCTTTGTAAGACTACACAGAAAAATTCCTGTTCTGTAGCTTACTTAAGCTTTTGGTGACTTGACAAAGTAAACAGTAATTTGCCTGGTAAAGTAACATAAAGTATGGTTTGCACAGAACAAGGAATTAAAGCCTAACTTTACTAACTGTTCACCTGAATGTGAAGAGAGGTAGTATGTAATATGGGTAATGCATATCTCATCATTATTCTTAAGTCACAGGTTTTCAAGACTGTGAGTCCTTCCTCAGTCTTTGTTATCTAAATATCTCTAGTTGTCTCCATTGCTTCATAAGAAGAGGATGTTTTTAATAAGCTACTTTTCACCGATGTTCTGGTTCTTCTTCAGTGTTTCCTAATCACTCTTTCTGGTTTACTATCTAATGAAGTATCACCAGTTCAGAAACGAAGGAACATTAGGAAAAGATTAAATAGGTGCATTATTTGTCTCTTGGTAGATTTTATTTATACAAAGGATTCCATATAGGGGCTACCTTGTCAATTCTTGGATTATAAGGGCAGTATCATGTTCCACTTAAGAGTTATTATATATAATGTTATGTTCATTTAAAAGCGTAATTAGCTTATTGGTACCTGTCAGAGGTGAGAAGAACAAGGACCAACACTGGGGAGCATTGTGCTGTACAGGAGATCATTCGAAATGAACCAGAGGGCTGTTACAGTTTCATTCATTCTGACTTTGTTTAAATGAAAGAAAAAAAGAAGCATTGAAAAAAATGGTAGTTTCTGTTTTTCTTTGAGGTGTAAAGGTCCTGACTGATATTGGACAATGCCATGCTATATTCAAAGTCTAAAAGAAAGCATCAGTTTTAAAAAAAATAATCGGTTATTCTGGTTGTATTTTTCCTGGACCTTTTTCGTGATGGTTTACTGTTTTTTTTTTTTTTTTCTGGTGGGTTTTTGTTTTGTTTTGTTTGTTTTAATATGAAAGAGAGTCTAGCCATGCAAAACAGAAGCAGATTCACTCCTGCCCTTGGGAGTTTACCCTTTGGGATGAGGGGGATGTCTGCTCCCCTGAATGAACTCAGCTTGGAGAAACTCTACTCACTGTTGAGGATCAATAGCCAGAAGGCTTTTTTAGCTAGTCAAAGTCATTTGACATTACTCTGTGCAGTGCATGTCATCTGGTTTGGCTTTTCCAGACAAATCAGTAAAGAGTCCCTACAAACTCCTGCCATCACCAGGAAGAATGCACCTTCCTTACTGGGACAAACAAGACTGTTCTAAATGCTCTATATTAATTGGTCTCAGCTCACAGTCCAATTTACTGTGCTGTCTCTAGAAATTTTGTCAAGTTTTCCACAGTCTCCAGTGCTTCCTTCTGATTTTCTGGTTTTCAGGTCGCAGGCTTGGTAGGGAATTTATTTTTTCTTATCTAGACTCAAATTCTGTTTAGATCAAAGTATGGTTAACTGGCCCCAAGACTAGGCCTACATCAAGCCTCATCTTCTCTTAGACATTTGCTTTTTGGGATCTCAGTTTGTCAAACTCTTTCTGTTTTCCTGTTTGACCGGCACATCTCAGGGGCCTGGTGGTGTAAGTAACCACATTTTTTGTGCCCTTCCAAAACAACATGATCTCACCAGAAATACCACTTACCTTGTGTCCAGCTCATCTCTGCCATTTCAGACATACTAAAGGTCTTCTGGGTGAGACTCAATACTAAGACCTCTTGGATATTTCTGGGATCATCATCTATGAGGCATCAAGATCTTTTTCAAGTTCTTTGATCCCTTTGTGTTAAGGTAACCTTGCCACCTATTTAAACTTTACACATATTGGGGAAATGTATATCTGAGGTGCTCCTGAGAAGAGACGACAGCTTGCAGTTACATCACAGACCAAAGGAACACAAATCTACTTCAGTCACTCAGTTTCTCTGCACTAATCTACAGAAGTGTTTTAAACCAGTAAAGAAATTGAACACACAAAAAAGGCAAAACAAATTCCATCAATCAAGGGAAGTTATTACATCTCACCTACTGGTGCATCTGCACCTGTAAAACCGTGCTCGGTTTGGTGGCTACTCACTCCCAAAATTCAAGAAAAATGTGAAGAAGTGAATGGAATTCCAGCATAGAGCTATGAAGGTGGCTGGAGTACGTGTGAGCTGAGGTTGAGACAGCTGTCTTTGTTTAGTCCCACCAGGAGGCAGCCGAGGAGGTATCTAGGAACAGTCCACAGCTGCTTGAAGGGCAGTTACAGAGATGACAGAGCAAAACACTTCTCTGTGCAGTGGCAGGCAAGACAGCAATGGCTGCACATCGAAGTGTGAGAGGTCCCAGCTGGACATCTGGAGAAGCTTCCTCACTGGGTGGTGATACATCACTGACACAGGCTGTGCAGGGCGTGCTGGAGCCACCTCTGTTAGGGCTTTAGAGACTTGGTGAGACATGGCCACAGCTAACCTGGCCCACTGGTGTTGGTGAGAGCCCTGCTTCAAGTAGGAAGCTGAACTAGATGTCCTTGAGAAGCCACTACCAACCAAGTTTAATTATGATTCTCTGATCTTGTAAATAAGAGGGCGATCATCTGGAAATGTAGTTCACACTGTAATACAATAGCAAAATCTTTGCAGAAGACTTGAATAATGGCTCAATTAGCTCAGCATGTAAATGTTCAGTGGTGTTCAAACTGGAAAAAGACTGATGCAAAGACTCTTTATCATTCTTGCAGGAGCATATTTATCATCTTTTACCATTAATATTTTCCTAGCTGCTTATAAATGTTTCTTATTAAGTTTCAAATAATTAGAAATCATTGCACATTCTGCTCTTTCATTATGGAGTTTTGTATTCATCCCTCATTTTCTTTTTAATCTGTCATCTTTGTAAGGGTAATTTATCTATTCTATTTTGAAATACACAGATTTCATTTCTCAGCTTTGTTTTGATAGTTAATCAGCTTCCAGAATTCATTATTAAGTTCAGGAGACTGCTCCAAATTATCAGATGTATTAAAATGCTGCTTTTTAACCTGTAAATTATTTTACGTTTCATGACATATTTAATAAAAAATTTTCATAATGCTGAAATTTTGGTAAATTATTCTCAATTTACAATATTTTTTATTATTCTTGATTAGCAGCTTTTTCAACAAGAGTCATAATTTCTTAATACAGTGGAATATATGGTACAATGATATCATGGATATTAGTTTCTGTATTTTAATATTTGCCCTGTATTCATCCATTGGCTTTCCACTTTGAAATGAGACACCCTAACACATGTAACACATGTAAAGGCAAGTTAGTGTGGTTTTAAAGGCATTCTGATGGTTGGTGGCTATTTCTAAAGATCAAGGCACTGCCTTGGCTTTTTCGAAGGTATCATACAAAAACTGTCTTCAGTTCAGGAGGCTTGCTATTTATATTATATTAAGCAGGAAAAGCTCACTTATTTTAAGTTGTAAGGGCTAATAGGGCTTGGATGTGCATATGGAGCCCATATTTAGTCTTTTAGGTCTTGAAAACTTTTTAGTCTTGAAAACTATTTCATTTGTTCTTATTTTTGTTTTTTGGTGTATCTATACTGTAGGGCATAAGAATAATGAACATAATTATCCTAATGATAATTCCTCTCTTTTATGGGAAGGACATTTGTATTAATATAATGTGCAAGTCACGTATGTAGAAACTGAATGGTATAATTGTCTTTTGTAACATTGCATAGTCTTTTCAGGGTATCATACTGTAGATAAATAGGTGTTCTTATATGAAGTTTGTAGGGATTGGAGTCAGTTTCCTTGCTTTCAAATTGCTCAGTCAAAAGTTGGGTGATAATTTGTAGCCTTTTGATTTTATAGTTGACTTAGCTCAGTATTTCTTACTGGTATGTTTTATTCATATTGTGTATACCCCAGTTTTTAATTTTAGCATTGTAATAACTTGGAAGATTTTGAGAGAATTTCTTTCTTTACAATCATAAAACTGTATACAAGGTTGATAATATACTTGTGCGCTCTAATTATTTTTGACAAATCCTAATGAGAATAGACCTAAGAAAAAAGGCACTCATAAAAGAGCTCATTACAGTTTTATTAGTGTGTTCTAAGACTGGAGAAGGGGATAAGGACTCTAATATGCCTGCAAACTGTCAAATGCAATGCTCTGTGAATGGCAAGAGAAATGAATAACAAACAGGATGTCTGATTTAAGTAGTTCTGAGCAAATTTCTTTTTCTGATATCAGTGCTGCAGAAGGTGTTGTTTACTGAATGAGAAAATGTGTACTTGACATGAATCTCATTTACAGAAAGGCTACTTTCCACTGAACTAGAACAGTGAGATGGGACAATACTGCAATTTTCTCACTTTCTGTTGTGTTTATACAATGTGAATGGCATCATGTGATTCTTGACACTGATGGCACAACTGTCTTAAGTTTTCACCTAAAATGAAAAATACGGTGGCCTTGAACCTTGTCTATGAGAACAAAACTGAGGTCTCATAAAAATAAAGTAACACATAACTTGTCTGCACTCAGTCATCTCCCCTGAGAGCTTTATCCATCAGGCTGTATCCCTGAGTTTAAGTCAGCCCTGTGCTTTTAACCCACAGAGCAGTACTAATGGAAACACTGTGTGCATGACCACAAGACTAAATGTGAGGTGCTTAACAGTCCCACTTGTTCCACCTGTATTAACATTTCTGTTTTTCTTTTTTCTCCAGTTATTCTCTACTCTTTCCATCTCTGGTCATCTTTCTTCTAAACCACCTGCTGTCCACTTAATTTCTCCAACTAATCAGAAAGTAGCGTATGGTGCCATGGTTAATCTGAATCAAGCTGCTTCGCTGGAAGACTCCTGTACCAACTGGCAGTCAGCAACCGGGTTTTCTAAGCAAGATGCATCTCTCCACTTTCAGTCTGCTTCCCCTCATTCAACTTCCTCCATGTCTAAAATCTCCTCTTTTGCATCAAACAGTTGTTACTCCACTCCTCAATTGTATGATAAAGTACAAACACCTACAAGTCTTTATACCCCTGTCTGTGTTTGCAAAATGGGAGACATCACCACATGCTCTGTTCCATCAAAGAGCCCAAGTCTTTCTCCCAATCCTCCACTGTCAGCAGAAATTCAAGGATCTTCAGCTCAGTCTTTATCCCCCAGTTCTTCCAAAAGATTGAACGTGTTATCTCCTGTCCCTGTACGTATAATATCACATTCATTATCTCCTAGTCCTAAACCTTTGTCTCCACCCTCTCTTTACAGCTCGTCTTCTACCATATGTAGTATAAATGAGCCTTGCACACAAATGTCATCTAGAGGAAATTTACCAAGGTCAACAGTTAGATCCCCTCTGCCAACCAGACTGACCCTCTTAACTGCCATGTTAAGATCAGGCTCTTCTCAGCGGAGACCACTTTCTCCTGCTTCTTGTCCCACGTTTTCCCCTAGCTCCCATGGTTCTTCAACACTCACAATAGATCGAAAGTCCAAAACAACTCCCCCAACCCCGAAGAAATCTGTTTCAAGCTCTCCTATAAGGCCAGATTCTCCCAGCAAAGAGCAATACTGGCTTTCAGGATGGGCTCGGCACCTGCCTTTACCCTCCAAGTCTCATCCCACCCCACGGGTGAGGTCCCTTTCTCCTAAAAAACACTTTCCAGTCAGAATGCTTTCTTCAGACTCCCAAAATCCTCTGTCATCCCCTGTCTCCTCCCACAGAAAATCATTTCCCTCTCCAGGTTTGCAATCTATGCCACCTCCTCCTTGTGTCCCAGTACTCTCTTCCCTTACACACCCTAACTCTCGTTCCCCAGAAGGGCTGCGAGGTGCTGCCTCCAGGCCCCAGGCACCTCAGAAGTCCCAGAGAGTACACACTTTCTCACCCATCTTTACCTGCCGGTCATATCCTTTTCTTTCTTCTACCAGTCTTAGTGGCATATTCTCCCCCACCCCAGAAAAACACTCATCTCCTTCCCCAAGTCTTTTGCATTCAGCTTCTAGAGCTAAAGCAGATTCATCTCAAACATCTGTTCAGGAGATGAGTGCCTCCTCTCCCACCTCTTCAAGTGTCTCAAAGAAGTGGTCTCTCTCACGGCCTCATTCTACCCCACTGGTTCCACAAACCGGTGATACTAATTCCCATCCACGGCAGCTTAATCCTTCAATGGTGCACATAAATTATAGGTCTACTCCCTCCTCTCCAAGACCTGAGCAATCTGCCACCTCATCGGTGTTAAAGTGCCGATCTTCTGTCTCAGACAAGTCACCAGGCACACTGCCATCAAGACCCAGAGAGCTGACTTCACCACAGTCTTTTTCCCTGCCTCCTGACCATGAAAACACCAAACCCAAGGTACCCTTGATGCATGCTTATTTTCTAGTAGTTCTTTGTTCCTGTAGGAAAAATCACATCCATTTTGCATAATGCTAGTGAAATAAATGAGCTATGGTAAAAATGTTTAAAAAAGAACAGTTTTTGTATTGATACTGAAGATAGCGAAAACTAAATCCTACCATATCAAATTGCCAGCAGTATGTTCTGTATTATAGGGAAGATGCTGTAGGAATCCTTTAGCATGAAAATAAATTAATTTATTTGTGAGTAGGAGATACTACTGAAGATACATTTGTGTCCAGTGGCTCTGATATACACTTGGTGCACTTATTTTGGAAGTTCACCTAAAACACAAGTGTGTCAAAAATAAACCATGAAACATGTCCTATACATCCCTTGCTAATGTAAATCCACTTATATTCCCACTGAAAGTAATACAAGTATGGTGATCTTAGGTGCAGGTTTGACCTAGAAGCAGTTTAATCTGATTGATATAAACTGACTGTTCCAGTGACAACTGATTCCAAAGCACCTTGTCCCATCTGTTCTCTGCACTCCCCAGGAGGCTGTACTCACCTCAGCCACTCTGGGACTAGCCCAGAGGCATGGCTGAGCTCAGCGTGAGCACAGATTTTGAGGCCAAGAATCAGAAAGGGAAGACAAGGATGGTCTCCTGCTTCTTCCCTTTCTGTGGTACTTCTCTGATCTTGTTGTGCCAGACAGAGAATGAGGGGAGAATAGCTACTGCAAATATCAGTTTCACACTTGATGGATCAGCCACACTCCCACTATTTGTCATCCACCCTAACGTGGAGCTGCCCCAGCAGAGTGAGAATAAGCAATGATGGCAATTGCTGTGGGAGGGCTTGAGAGCTGGTTACAGTTTAAACCTGAAGATAAATCTCAAGAATGGGAAGGCGAAGGAAAGGAAAGCTGATCAAAAATCTTGGATTAGGTAGGTGACAACAAAAGGAACTGCTATCCAAAAAGAAAGAGCTGGTGGCAGAAGACATCAGAGCTGCAGAAAGCTTCGCAACCTTTTTTATCTTATCTCTGCACTCAGTGCTTCCTGTGTGCTTCCTCTTGCTGGTATCTGGGCTCTGCCCATCACTGACAGGCTATCATAGTTTATTGATTTATTTGTTCACCACACAAAATTACAGCCTGGTCTGCCAGATCAAGTTGTGTCAGATGTGTTCTTTAACAGCTTGGCCACAGCAGGGGTGACTCGAACTGCTTGGAAAATGTTAATTGAAAATGAGAGGTTTAAATCAGCATAAAGTAGCAACTGTCATGAATGGTTCTTTTAAAAACCAAACAACCCAAGAGGAACCATTGAGCCAAGCACAGCCTACAGTGTTGCTACCTCCTGTCAGTATTAGTGAAACAAAACCAGAAATGGAATTGAAGAAATACCAAGAAAAAAAGCCCCTGAGACAAAACTGGAAGCATGACTGAAACTGCAGATTGCAAAGCAGTTGCAATTTCTGCTAGTCAGTGCAATGAGCACCATGAGAGTCTCTGACAGTAAGGAAAGTCTCTGCTTATGACACAAAGCTACTGCCTGGGTTTGTAATAGTAGAGGTTATTACACCAATGCTGTCTTCCCTACTGTCCTTTTTCCTGCTAGTTCTGCTTGGTCATATGACCTTTTGAAACTGCCCAACCACCCCATGGAAACTGGGAGAGTGTCCACCAGTTTAACAGGCTTGGACCCTTAGTCTGGTCAAATTTTTAATCATGCAGGCAAAGCTGGCTCCACTGGGTTGCGGAAGATCTGAAATCTCTAAAATAAATGCAGCTGATTGTTCAGTGCAGGAAAGAACTCTTGTGGCTTTAAAATGTGAGGCTGTGGCTTCATTGATGGTTAATAATAGTGTGCATTCAACAGCCTCTTCCTTCCTGATCTCCTTTAATTCCCTACCTAGTTTACAGCATAGCTCAATGAACTTTGCTGATGTGGAATGGTACCAGACTCTCTGATAGCACTCTAGCCTCAAATCTCAGTATATTTCCAGCAAAAAACTGTAAAGATTTAGCAGACACATTAATGTCCTAAGCAGCATTTTAGGTCTCTCTAGTACCAATCAGCTCAACTTTAGAACTAGATAAAAAGCAGGTTGCTCTACCTGATGACTGTTGATGCATAACTAAATTTTTGTGTATATGACTGTGCTAAATGAATATCAAGGAAAAAGCACAGCATCTAGACGTGCTTGACTTTGGCATACGTAATTTTGCAACCTTAACGTTAAGATGTGTATTAAACCAACACCTGTTAAACCAGGATTTTTACATTAGATTTACTTTTCAGTAGTCACATCAGTTGTTGCACAATATCAAAGCAATTATGTAAAAAGGATTCTTTAATTAAGAGATTTTATATGTCTATGCCTATGCGTGCATCCATTCATGCAAGTCAAAGCATATTATATTATTTCATTTCTACATATAAACACATGTGTTTTCCCATGTTTTATATATTGATCTTTATGATCGCCAATGATTTAAAAATATGACTCTTTTGCAAAGTGATTATTAACATCGATCCACAGATCAGTATGAACTGTGGGTGACCAAGGTAAATAAACTCCTTCTTCTTGGACTTTGCAGACACTTCAATAGTGGACCTAATAGAGCAATATGAACTGTAGGATGCATGGAGACAGATAAAATTGCTGACTCTGCAGGAACAGATCAGAACAAAAAATTCTGGCTGTTGTTTGAAAACTCTTTGCAGTGGTTTTATGTGGTATAATTCCTACATATTTTTTGATTTTTCCTATATGAATGTAGCACAGTAATGCATCTAGGTCTACCCTAAACAGCTGGGGAACAAATTACCTGTAGCAACGTGGAGCTTAGCATAGCTGCAAAACCTCCCACTAAGCAGGAAGCTCTCATAAGGGACTCTACACTACCATGGTTAGTTGCTGATTTTAAGTCTTCGTAGGTATGTGTTTAGCATACTTTGCAATGCAGATTCCCTAGGTGATCATTTGAGCAAGAAAAATAGGACATTTCCAAAATTCCCCAAGCTGATATTTGCCTGAGCTTTGATACTGGAGTTGGTTTGCTTCTGACAGGACCATGGTGCAGGCCAGCACACCTAACCACCCATGGCTGTTTAAAAATACTGCTAGATTCACGTGAACTAGATTATTAAATGTATTTAGGCATTGAAGAATAATTTTAAGTAACATGAACTAATATGTCAAGAAATATATTAATGTAGACAAGAAACTGAGTTAAAGACTTTCCACTCACTCAGGTACTGTGGCAATAGCTCATTGCTCACAAGTTCTACCGTATCTGGAAGTGATAAAGCACAATAAAGTAGTAAAAAAAGAAAAAAGAAGTAGAAACTTTAACATTTTAACAGTCTGATATGTCTGTGTTTAGTCCATATAACAGAACAACTAACTTCAAAGTGGTCATGGTATTATCATCTCTGATGCCCATCTCATTATACGTAAAGGCCTGTGAGCTAGTGAAGATGTTGCATTTCATTTACGTGTTCAATTATATAATTTTCTTGACTGAATATCAATTCTAAGCAAACAAATATACATTTAGTGGATATGCCAATTTTAATATTTGGATTTTTGGTTTCTATCTTACTTAGCTGAGCAGTGTTTTGTGTCTTATCTGCATATAGATTTTGCATATACAGAAATATGAACCTACAGACATTTATAACAGCGTTGCTATCTAAATGCTCAAATCGCACGATTCAACTCACGTGACTTTCGACATTTGAAAGTTATCTATCCGAGCTCAACTTGGGCAATTCTATTACAGCTAATGGAGAGAACATGATGTATTCACAGGATGGTTTTTTTACCTTTCTAGGTGCCTATTTTGGGGTGAAATGAATTATTCTGTAGTAATGCCTGTGACTATAAAATGCATTAGTTTTGGCTGAAGAACTTAAATGGTAGGCATCCAAGTTAGAATTACTGAAACTTGTATAAATTATTAGCCCTCCCCACCCCCCCCCAAAAAAAAACCAGGAAGAAAAAAATATGCGGTTCTAGCATTTACATTCATTTGCTTTCTCAGACTGTTCATTCAATATCATTATTGTGATTAATGCCTTCTTGAATGTCTGTCAGTCTCCAACTTTGGACTGAGGAATATGAATGAAGTCAAAAGCAAATAGAATATTATGTATAGAAAGAATTAAAAGGTGGCATTCCACAGTATTTCAAGAAAGGTGAGAGGACGATATAAGCTTCTGTTATCTGAATTAAAATTTTGGCCCCTCCACTGTCATTGAGAATTTTATTAGATATAAAGAAAAGACAAAAGTGGCAAAAGAATGACCCAAAATACAGAATGCTCTTATCTCATAATGACGAGTATTCACTGTTGCAGACAACAGTGCATTAAAAAACCTGAACTGATTAACAAGTAACTTTATTTCTCAGTGACTATCACAGAAATAGTTACTTAAAATTCTGTTAGTGTGTGAATTTATGAGTTTTTCTTAGAATGTTGATGAAAAGGGAACAATGTAGGGAATCCCTATTTAATTGTTAAAGAAAGAAAAATTCCAGCAGTCATGTGATCAAGAATCCTAGCTCTTGAACTCATGTATAGAAGTATAAGTATAGAAGAATCTAAGTGCAGAAGAATCTCATCAATTATTTAAAAATTACTGAATTCAACCTCCATAATTACAAAGAACATGTAGAAAGTATGATTTCTAAAGAGTTCAAAATAACTGGGCAGGCTAATATAGTCTAAAATCTAAATTGTTTAAAAAGAGTAATTTTTAAATCCAATCTTGGAATTTTTGTACCCAAACCCATACGTTTTGTATGGTTTAGATTGTCAATTACGTGTGCTTGGTTAGAGTGGGAAAGTTCCTAGACTTATTTTTAAATATTTGTTTGGGTGGTTATTACTTATTCAGGAGATGAAAAGCTGTGGCATGACTTAAATGATCTATCCACTCATGCAAGTAATTCAGCATTTAAGGATCCTAATCAGACTCATGAAAGCCAATCACGGAAATCCCTCTAACTTAGTGGTCCAGGACCACACCACACAGCAGCAGCTACTGAGGTGTATATAGTCATATACTGATAGCTGTGCATTATCATATCAAATCACAAGCAAACCTGGAAAAAACTCGCAGCCTCTGCTGTTGTTCATTTAAGGATAGTAGTCAGCAGAAAGTGGTCAAAATCACCTTGGAAGTTATAAGCTGGTACAGGGAACTCAATTCATTGTACTTCATTCCTAAAAGCAAAAGATGTATGTTACAGTCCTTTAAAATCTTAATACAGAAATAATAGATTTTGTTTAAGGAATAGCTTTCCTAGGTAACATGTAAGCTTTGTATTGTTGCAACATGTCTGCAAGACAACTGGTATCGTCTTTCATTGTATCATACCTTTCCCCTCTCTTCCCTCTCTCTCCCTCTCTCTCTCCTACCATTTTGCTTCTCTTCCTGCTTTCTGGTTCACACTTTTAGCAGTACAAGATCAAGACAAGCTACAAGGCATTTGCAGCAATCCCTACAAATGTATTACTTATGGAACAGAAGGTTAGTGTTTGCTCAAAGACATGGGAATTGTGTTGTATATTTGAGACTGTTCAACTTCATGTACATATTCTGACATTTCGAGGAGGAGGTGGGGGGGGCGGGGCGGGTACTGCAGAATGTAAACTCTGGGAACTAATTGCTCAGGATTATAATTCCAATCATTTTTCAGGGTCAACACTTTTCACTGAAGATCAAAGCCTTCACTAATCTGAATTTCTGCAAATAGAATTAGTGTAAAAAAAAAAAGTGTCCTAAAACAATTGGCCTTTATGAAAACATCTCAGAGTCTGTATTGACTGGAAAGTATCTGGAGCACTACTGTTCTGGGACCTACCAATCAGTAGGTCTTGGTCAGTTAATGATTATTTAATGGCTATGCTTGTACTACTAAATTTAACACCCCAAGACATGCGAATTTGGCCAGCCATATTGTTAAACTGTCCTGGCCATTGCACTGGCCTCTGTTAACTACCATTCTCCCAAACAACTTCCCTGAGCACTTCAGTAGTTAGCATGGGCCAGGAGTCTGTTCCCAGTACATAGTTTGGGGTAGCAATCCTTTTCTGTAGGGTAGGACAGATAGATCCAAAGAACAGCGTTTAGTGCATTTACTTACTACCAAAGATATAGCTAACAAAGTCCGGGTTGTATAACGCTTATTTTAGATAATGCATCTTTGGAAATCAACTGAAAAATCTAACTTTTGCATGAAAGGTTCAAAGTACCCACCAATGTTCTTTTTTAGACCTTTTTTTCCCCCCAAATTGGTTTTGCAGAAAAGAATAGCCTGGTAAGTTTAACAAAAATTTCCAATGATGAGTAATGAGATTAGGGTCTTACATCTTTAAAGGCATGCTTAATCACTCTGACAGCCAGTTTATACCTTTATCATAAAAATCTTTCTGTGCACCTCATTCAGGAACTTAGCCCCTGATTAATCTATTTAAGCATTCCTAGCTACACATTTAAATACATATTCACAATGCGGCTCAGCTGATTTCACTAGGAGTTTGTAGAATCTAACAACATTGGAGGGTTGAACTTAACTGTGTAAAAATTGTGCTGATTACAGTTTTCTCCTTGAAATATTCTATACTTGAAATATGACTTGATTGTGATCTAGTAGTTATCAGTTAAGTGCTATAAATATGATTTTTTTTCAAAAAAGGGACATTCCTTTCTTTTTCAGTATTCTTTTCATATTGAAAGGGGTTTTTTTTAATTACTTGCACAAAACCTGATCCTTCCCTTCCTTAAATCTTGACTGCTCTAATGAAGGCTATGTCAGCATTAGCACGCAACGTCGTCCAATAGAAATGGTTCTGCAGAGGAAGAAAGATGGTGCAGGGGATCCTACACCCCTTCAGAATGTGTTTTGGGAGGGTTATGTTTGGGCAGAGTGACTGCACTTTTTCAGAAGAAAGCATATTCCTTATGATGTCTTGCTGATTCTTTCTGGGACACTGACTCGCAAGCTGTGTGCTACTTATCCCCAATACTTAAGACACAATTGTACAAGCTAGTATCAGTATCTGTAGAAAAAGTAATGACTCAAAAAGATACCTGTGTTTAGATAAAGACTTTTGGTTATCTACTGCATTATTGAAAATGCTAGCTTTGGTATCCTTCAGTAGTGAAAGCCCTGTTATGTGAAACTAATAAGAAATCAATTTTCTGCTACAGGATTTGGCTTCAGGAGAGGCTCTTTTTTTACTTCGTAAACTGTATGTTTCAGCGTGGCCTGACTATGTGCTTTCTCTCGTTTTGGGAATTACGGACAATAATCTCCTATTGATCCATACCAGCAGCCAATTATAGTGCTTCTAAGCGAGTTCTGTTGTGTTAGCTGACTTTGCTTATGCGGGGATCATTTTGATGGGAGGAAAACCTGGGCATACAGACTTAAGTGGGGGAAGAGGCACTGCAAATGTTCTGCTCAGGCTTCTCCCATTCTGAACTGTCATGAAACCAGGATGATTGGGTGTGCCGTGCAACACACCTGCTTCATGTCAAGGCTTATCTCACCAAGTCTTCTGAAAAGCATTAGGTATAACTTAGTATGAATGGAAGAGGGGCAGGTGAAAGCATGGTTGACTTATCTGGCTTGTATTTATCAACTAATTACAAGTACAGAACTATTATTTCAATTTTGAATAAATGTAGAAAATAATCTTCTGTCTTAAATTATTTAGGTTATTGATTTTGTCTTTTTATGACTGTTCCTTGTGTTTTCCCTTGTCACAATGCAATGTGGCTAACTTCAAGAGAGTCTAAACTAGTCTTTCCATATGATGTTACAATTCTAGGAAATATCCAAAGACCTGGTAATTGTATCCTATCACCTACACAGCACACTGCCAGCAGTGCGGTATATTCTTGTGGAGGAAATAAAGAAAAAAAAAAAGGGACATTTTCCTCCTCACGCAGAAGGAAAAAGAAGATGTTTGTGTGTTTGTTTTATGAAAAGAAAGAAACTCAGCTGAGGAAATAGGAGAGCGATCTGCTACATTAGAGACCCAGCCTTAAGTTCTTGCCTTGAGAGAACTCTTACCTATTACATTATCAAACATCCAATGTTATAGGGACTGATGTTGGCAAATGCAGATTCAAGTTGCTCCTTGAAATCCAAGCAGGAACTTGGAAAACAATTTCCCCCCCTCTCAGATAGTACAACTGCTGGACCATTGGCTATCATCAAGCATGCCAAGACATTTCTGGACCTGGAAAGCATTTCTGACAACACTGTGTTAGAATATTTTGATAAAAAAGGATTTTAGTTTTCCCCAAGTACTTCTGATGTGCACTTACTAGGTGAATTTCTTGCATCCAGAGTACAAGTTCATATCAAAATTCTTCTCAAGGCTAGAGATAAGTACCTAGTGATAAGAAAGGAAGCAGTTTATGCAGTCATAGAGTGATAAATGGCCTAGTTCATCTATAATACTAACAAAGCAGGCTAATATTAAAGGAGCAGGCTATGAGTTCCTTCTGTCTTTCAAAGGCCTTGGAGCTGTTGGTATTTGTAGGAGGAAAAGTAGTCAGGTGTTTTCTGTATCATGTTCCACTATCTTCAAGAAATAAGTTAAGGGAACTCATGTGAAGTTCTATTACGCAGATGGATTTTTTTTGCATGTGCTGTGGTCTTAGGAAAAGATATTGATGGGGAAAATACGCAAGAGAAGTAAGAGAAGAGGCAACTACTTGGCTTTTCCTCAGCCCATGGTTTTCACAATAAAGTAAGAAGTAAGCTGTGTCAGATGCAGGTTACAATGTTAATTTTTTCTCCTACTATTGATGTGGTTCATTGGTGAATAAAACAATGTTCTATACATCCTATATATTGCATGAGCTTTTATTTTTCTAACAAAACATTTGAAATCCTGTTGGTTCATTCTTTCAGCTCTGATACAGCTTTAGCAATCAAGTAGCTTGGAGTAAAGCCGTAGGCATCACTGACATCATTGGTGTATATGTAGCAAACCCTCAAAGCTGTGCTTTGTGAGGAAAAAATCAGTGGTTCAGAAACTGATTGTTTCATCTGAACATTTAAATTCTTTCACAAATACATTTTTGTTCTCTAAATTGCAATCTTCTTTTAAATTTTGGTTCCACTATTGTTTTTGACTTAAAAAAAAATTTGAATGCCTAAATAGGAATGTCCCACTTCTGATATTGCTAGACATCAACATGGGTAGTAAAGCCTGAATTCTGTTGATAGTGCTGACATAGCTAGTCAGTAGTACTGTAGATAACACTAATGCTTTGAATTAATTATGAGACTATTGCATGATAACTCCAGGAAGGAGTTCAGAAACACTATTTGTACGTTTTTAATCTCACATTTTTCTCTATGTGGAAATGTAAAAAACAAAAAGCACTACTGGAAAAAAAAAAAGAGTCGATTAAACAGAACCTTTTTTCTTTGTAGAGGTGATAGTGATGCCTAAAATCTAGTTCTTCTTGTTTCTTCTCTTTCTTTGGAGGACTCCGGCTGCTCAAACAGGAAAAAAAAAAAGAGAGATAAAACACCAGTGAAAGGAATTAGATGGATAACTTTAAAATTAAAAATTTCCTTCCCCAAAGGTTCAAAAAAGGAGAATACCACTGCAGCTTTCTCTAGCATGGGTCCTGCACAATGGCTGAATCTCAGGGGGACTGTGGAGTGCATAAGCCTTGGTGTTGTGCTCACCTGAGTTCTTTAGTCAATGAAGGCTTCAAAATGCAAAATATTTGAGCACCCAGTTTCTACTGAAACTGATGCATGTTTGGTACTTAAATTATTTAGTGTCTTGTTTCTGAGCAGACTTGTGAATGTGGCTGTAGTTCCTCTAGAGATTCCTCAGTATCTTAGTTGTTTCTTACCCTTGATGGTGTTCACCCTCTCCCACTGTTCTGTTGAAGGGAATATGAAACCGAAATGTGTTTTCTTTTTTTAACGATTACTTTATTAAGTTCATTACTGATTTTGGGGGAGTTTTGAGAAGCTTAGCAATTTCTCCATTCTGAACCTGTGACTGATCAAGATTTATTGTTTTTTCTAACTCACATTCGGACTCATCTCTCCTCAGCATGCTGGTTTGGCAATCCTGGCCCCAATGGGTAATGAAGTGACTCTTCTATTTCATCTTATCACTTTATTTTATGTTTACCAGGAGGTTGCCGTATCAAATGAAGCTGATCACAGTACTTGTGTGTATTGCTGAGCCCTCCTATTCCACACGACTGTTTATTGATCTGAGAATTTAGCTGGATAATTTAGCTGGTGATGAGATAGCAGAGATGAGAAACGACTGTTTATCTTGTCATCTTCTGTCTTGGAATAAGATTTAACTGATCTCTGTATGTCAAAAATAAAAATTCTTTTACTTTTTCCCTTTTGAACAGCTACTACTCTAATGCAAATAGGTTTATTCAGAGCTGGAGGGGAGGGAAGATGTGGATGTGGTTGGAAAGAAATTACTGTTCGTTTTTCTTACTGTACTATTTGATTGAAGGCATGGTGTTCCATAAATGTGCTTCTGTGCAGGATCATTTGTGGATGGTATTAAAATAGTATTAAAAATAAATTGTCATTAACTTTTCAATTCTGCATACATAGATGTATCCTTCAGTAGCTGGGGAAAGAGAAAAAAAAAACATACTCAGTAAAATTAAGCTCAGAAATAATTACTTAAGTATATGCTTCTTTTCTTTTTTTTTTTTAAAGATTCTGCCATTTTCCTCCCAGCTCCACGTATGTCTTCCGTGACTAGCAGCCCTGATACCCACCTCAATGGGATCAGTCCATTCTCACAGAATCCCACTGCATGAAAAAGTGTTTTACAGGAATGATCTTCACACATGTCCCCTTCCACCCTCTTCGCCCCCCTTATAATTTTTGGATTGTTTGCAAATAACTAGCAAAATGAAACTTCAGAAAAGTGTAATGTGTTAAACAAAGAATCTGCAAACCCTGCAGGTCCCTATGCTGTAGTCTGGCTTCATGCATCAGCAGGCTTCTAGAGTAATTTTTAGTCTCAGCATGGAGTCTGTGAAAATTGCTTCAAAGCAAAAATGGGTGATGGCAGTGAGGATGAAGGTGAAAAGAGAACTGAGTACTGGAGTTTGGCTTCTGAGGGTGTTTTGTTAGTTACCTGATAAGTGGAAGAATCAGCAAACTGATTGTTCTCAAACCTGCTCCAAGTACAGGTGTAGGAGAGCAGGAGGTGTATCCAAGCCCAAGAGGCTTGTGTTTCATTTTGGAGAGATTGCAAACCTGCTTAGACCAGCCGTGTTTTGGTGTAGTATCACATATGTATAGCTCATATTTGGCTTTATACAATTCTCATTTCGGCCTAAAATCAGGAAATGTCAAACACTGTTTTTGTTGCAATACAGCATCACCATCCTCTTTAAACATGAGGCACTTTTTAAATAAAATGTCTACCGAAGGAAAAGAAAGGGCCTCCTGTGTGCTTGGACCTCTGCCTCTTCCACCTCCTTACAGCCGGTGGCTCTCCTCTGATGGTGCGTGGCAGGCAGCCCCCAATGCCTCTATGGCACGTGACAACCGTTCACTGCATTACAGTCAGTGAGAAGGATGGTGGAGTTGTTGGAGGAGAAAGCAATTTAAACTGGTAGTTTCTGATTTCTAAAAGCAGAGACAATTCATGTAGTCCTTTCCCTCTCTGCATCTCCCACTCTAATTCAGAATTAGAAGTTGATAAACTGAACTACCTTGCAAGGCCTGTAATTTCTTGTTTTTGCACCTTTCCACAGCAAAATGAAAAGAGCCACATTTGGAAGCACAGTATTGCAAAAAGTGTATGTTTGCTTGTTTTTTAAAATTTTAAACTCAGTATCATGCTGAAATCTTTTGAATTGCAGGCATTAGAAGAGCCAGCCAAGACTGGCAGCGTGGCCAAAGGCACTGCTTTGGACACCCATTCAGAGGTAGTGCTGTTATATCTCTTTCAAATCTGTATTTGAAAATGAAAAGCAAAGTTTAACTGAGTGATATGTCCTCCTTTTTCAGATGTGCTCCCCTGCACAGCTCAGACAACAAACAGAAGAGCTGTGTGCTGTCATTGATCAAGTCCTTCAGGATCCATTGACTATGGTAACCCATCAATATATGGGATTGACCTTTTGTCTTCCTTTCCTTTTGTCTTTTGTCATTAATAAGTTGGTTCTCTGTTGAAAATCATTCTCCAGCGCCGATGTGCATCTTCTCCAAGTTTCCTGCAGATGAGTACGGAGTCAGATGTTCGCAAGGTAGGTGAATAAACCCAAATGCTCTTTGCAGGTTGACATAAAGCAAGCAAAATCACAACAGTAAAGCCTATGGCAACAGAAAGCTTCAGTGAGATGTGACATCAGTAGAATTGTCTGGCCGTTTGAAAGACATAGAAGGACAGAACTATAGCCCTAGAGTCAGTGCAGTTTGTGTTGCACTAGTGCTCATTTCCTTTCAACTCTGGCCCCTCACAGGAGGGGGATGTCTGCTACTTCCTCAGCTGGACTCGATGATCTTGAAGTTCTCTTCCAACTGGATGATTCTGTAATTTATCCTGGTTAACTCAGAACCAGGTAGAGAGAGGCAGGAATAACTTTCAATCCTGGTGTTAAACTTCTGATTGCATTATGTTATATTGGTGTGCCTTCTGGGTTCAGAAGGATGAATAACCAAGGGTGGAGGGTCCTATATTTGGTTTGCACCAGGTAAATTCAAATTGGTATTACTAGCTAAAGGAAAATGAAAATGGCAGAAATCCAACTGGACGCAGGAGGAGAGATATTTTGGCAGAGGAACACTTCAAGAAGTTAATTCATTCAAAGCATCCTGCAGTGTCCAGTCCATCATACAAAAACAGGGCATAGAACCAGCATTCTTGAGTGGGCATATTCAATATACACTTCAAATTTCATTTTCATTTTTGAAATTACTCCTGTTGACCAGCATGCAGTCATGAATCGGGCTTCAGGCAGATGAAAGATGGAAGCAGAAGAGTAGCTGAAAAAGCAGGCAGAGAGTGTTACTGAGGAAACATTTTTCAATGCCCATATTGAGTCCAAAGTGGTTAAAATTCTACTGCTAAGTTGGATTTTTGAGCTATAGCATCCAAAACCTACTTCCTTGGTCAATTGAGAATTGAGCCTTGACCAAAGGGAAGGCATTTGTTAGCAGTCATGAAATAAAGGGGGCAAAAGAGGATGCAGCAGTTTAACAGGATGCAGCATAGGAGCCAAGCTAAAGATTGTGAAGACCAGGATAAGAGAGAAAAGCGCTTAAACTGACAGTAAAAGAGAGTCACAGACATGAAGGAAAAAGCAGGACAAGTTGTAAGAAATATGATGGATTAGTCAGTGGAAAGCAAATCTTGTTGATGAGAATATGGAAAGATGGCATCTCAGGTTATTTTCTGAGCAAATGTAACTTAAATTTCATGGGTGAACCTCACCGGGGGCTGTCTACTAATAGGTGTTTTGTAATGGGAATTCTCAGAGATAATTGAAAGGTCAGCTTGAATACAGTGTGATCAATGTTTCTGAACAGTAAAATGAAATATATTTTCTAAGTAAGCATTTAATGCAAAACTTTAATACACCTTGTTCTCATGTGTCTCGTGAATCTTTATGGAAAATGGAAGTTCTCTTGAATCTGAGCAATAACTTGTCACAATGAAAAATCTCTGAGTAGCTCCTCCAAACTATCTGTTTTATATCAGATGTCAACAACGCTGCAGACAGCAGCTGGGCGTGAAACAAGATATGTAAGTACTATTAAAATTACTCTATGTTTTGCATGCTGAAGTATCTAATTTGTCTAATCTTGCTACCATAGTAGGTGAGTCTGCATGTAGCAGACACAGACATCTACTCCTGACATGACCTGGTGTTTCTAGTACAGAGAAGCAAGTACATTAAAGCACAGGAGATTGAGACTGGACATGTCTTCCTACTGCTGTAAATCCATCATGCCTGGAATCCCCTCAATGCAGTGTCTGCTGATAATTTTACCTATGTGAATATGATGTTAAAATCTATTTATTCACACTCTTTGTTGTTGTTTGTTTCAACTGTTGGACAAGAGCTCAGCTGTTTGGCAAACAGCCTGTTAACTGTTGCTGAAAGGTTTATTTGCTTGGACTCAGCCTGTGCTTTGGAGATCTTGCTTTCATAGAAGTCCTTTGATTTATGCCTATCCATCAGAATTTTACACTGACCCAAAGTTTTCCTTCCGAGGTCCGGAGCTGACTGAAAACCCACAGTTTAACCTTAGATGAATAGAAGCTGTTTTGTTACATATATGCACGTTCCAATACATGAAGAAAATCTCTGTATTGAGTCATCAATTCAATTATTGAAACATTAAACCTAATTAACATTTTAATCCTCACTAGCACACGCAGTTACTGCAGGCTGCATATCTTACTTAGAACTTGCCTAGTCGTGTGAGAAGTCTCTGCTTGCTATTCAGCATTCAGCACCTCACATCAAAGCAATGCTGGCAAAGCAAGAGGTGTTCCAGTTTTATGCCAGCACAATGCTTGACTAATAATTCCATTTTGCTTCTCAAATGTATGTATATTTTATTGCATACTGTGATTTTTACTTGACAGATTGTTGCGGCTCATACTAATTAGAAAGGATATTGGAAGACAGCTTTATAATCAAATAAAAGAGTGTGTTTCAGAGGTAGTTTGTGAGAACAGAGTATATTTAATACCACTCCAGTGCAGATCTCCAGCTTCCCAATCTGTGGTTGACATATCACAAATTCAGGCATCCAGCTTATATACCTAGGCATACAGTTAGGTTTTCTTTGCTAGTGTAGAAGATCTCCTTTACAAACTCTTCCTTCCCAGTCTCCCCTGGAACTTTCTAGATAAATTAAATCAATATTTAAATATAAATCAAACAAATCAATATTTAAATATGTGTTTGGGAATAACACGGAGAATTATTGGCAGGCTAACCTTTCCTATGAATTGTACAAGCATGCTGAATTTTTTCTGTGTCAGAAAACGGACCATGATCTCCAAAGTGCACTGTGGTGACTGAACTTGGTTGGTCCAGGCTCTCCTGGACTCTGCCATCACTGCACTCTGCATTAGAGCCTCCTGAGGGACAAGACAGGTGTCCCTGACATCTCTATACATCATAGCTCTTTCCCCCTCTCTTGCTCTGCTTCCTTGGTAGGACATACAAAGACTATTTCTGTCCCAGCTAATAAACCAGGCATTGGCTTGTCCTATGGCCCTGAGGACAAGGGCACGCTGAGGTGGTTTTCCATAAGATTATCTTTTCCTCTTCCTCTTCAATTTCCCTCCCCTCAAACTAAGCCCCCCAGGCCAGCACAAGACCCAGGGTGGCTTCATCCCTTCAGCTCACTGAGAGCAGCATGCTCCATGCTACCACGAAGACCATGATGGAGAACTGTCTGGAAGAGTGGTAATTGGTGTGGACCAAAGCATGCAAGGAAGTGTGCTAACCGTTAACTGAAAAGGACATGTTCCTGAGCCTCTGTGTGTGCTGACTTTTGTTAACTAGAGGAGATATATTCCAGGGGCCAACATTTCTTCGTAGTAGGTACAAGATGTCTGTTTTTAAACAAAGTGCCTATTTTGAGCCAGTCTAACAGTGTCTCTGGTAGAAATCAGGAACTGATGATTGTACATCATAATTTCAAATTGAGAGTTCCCCCAGGAGGTCTTTGGTGTCTCATTTGAGCTGTCTCGGAGGAATGATCTTCAGCCATCCTTTTTTCATAAATAATTTTTTAATTTTGGAGTAGGCTTTTGGTTTAAGCCTGAATTAATTTTACTAAAAATAGTTAAAATGGTAAATTTAGCAATATAATTTTCTCAATCTTCTTGTATTCGTGATGTCTGATATTGAGATGATTGTAAAAATGTTGCTTTGAGGGTGCTCTTGGTTTAAAGAAAAACATTAATTTGTTTATGATTCAGAGATAGGAAGATCTGTCTTCATGCTAAAGTATTACTTATAAACACACATACATATAAATGTGTATGTATGCACACATGATAATACTACTAATTACTTCAATAGGTTATTACAACTGATAGACTATACAAATATGTTGGAATAGCCTGCCATTTAACAATTAAAATGGCATAGATTTGCCTTGGTCTCAATTACTTTTTGTCTCCTCATGCACTTCAGAACCTTTTAAGAATGTAAATGATTGTACAAATAACAAAGGAGTGTATAAAAAGTATGGAAAAATGTCTGACTTCAGTGAAATTACAGCAGTTTGTACCAACTGACAGCTAAGTACTATAGGTGTCATTTAACACCTTTTTAAACTGTCTGGTCTTTGATATGATCCCAGTCACCATTTCGTGACAGTGCACCGCTGTTGGCTTTAGGGATGATACTGCTGATTTGTAATAATATAATAATTCTCTAGATAAATTATTTTTATGGCTATTAAGTGCCCTAATATATATATACTTAGTCATTGTGTTTTCATATAATTACTGTCACCAGTGAAAGCTTTCTTAACTTTAATTTCAAGTTCTAGCAAATTTATAGTTTCGTCATTTATCCCACTTACACCTATTTTTAAAAAAATTTCTCATGATTAATTTGAATAATTACTTTGCCTATTTTTTATGGTTTTGCTCTTCTTAACAGTTTTATCCTAAAAAAAAAACTTTTAAAGTGTTATAGACATGACACAGAACTGAAAAAATGAGAGAACATGAAACAGCAAAAAATCCATACAGATATACAGAAATCAGTAGCGATTTTCTTTATCTGTGGACTGCTGTGCTTGTATATATTTCAGGCAACCCCTTTGAAATGAGATTTAATTTGAACCACTGAAGTGAGAGAATTTAATTCCAGCCTGCTTGTATCTGTAGATCGTTCTGAAGTGCTTTGATGTCTTTAAGCTCATGATGAAATTGGTTGTCACACTTGGTTAATGGTATGAGAGTCCCTAGTATGTGAGTAACCTATGGTAAAAACTCTAATTTACCCTGTCAAGGGCAGAAGATGTACTTCTTGTAGGTTTAGTGCTAACTCACAGCTGTCTTTGTGTGGGTCAGAAGGTTTCCTCCACCAGTGGCTGTGTTTAGAGATGTGAGTGCTCCCAGTGAAGAGCACATTCTTCCACCATGACTCATGGTGATGTTCCCACCACCAATGTAGGAATACAGCTAACAGCTCTAGGGAGTGATTAAACATCTCTGTTTAGCACTTAGGAGACCACATCCAGAATTCTGTGGCCAAATTTCTGCAAGGTGTTGTCAGAGAGTAACAAAGGAAGAGC
>NW_010402992.1:7248-14348 GCF_000710305.1 Buceros rhinoceros silvestris | reverse complement strand
AGAGCGTGTTCTTCCCTCTCTAAATACATTGGAATTGCTTTTCTGCTTGAAACAGTGGGAAGAATATGTAGTTGCGCTAATAGAAATCCAACTGTAATGGTCCTTCTGCAGGGGATGCAGACTGTAATGGCACTGACTTGTCTTCTGCTACAGCTACAACATCTAACCATTGTACCTAGTACATTTTTTTGCTATCATACAGATGAATATTCACAATCCAGCATCTCAAGGCCTCCAAATCATACCTTCATCAAGGAAGGGCATGTTATCTGTACAGAAACACTGTGTTATCCAGTAGAACTTCTACAGAGCTTGCAGGAGTTGATTGGAGGGATCAATGCAGCAGAAATTCTAGCTCTCACCACTGCGAGGGCAAATAAGCATGTGGCATGTGGCTATTTCACATATACACAGAAATACTTTGCATATGTCACATTTACCCTGGAAAATAGGGATTCTGCTGTTCAGTGTATACTCAGAAAAAAGAAGTAATGCCTGAGTAGGATTGTTCCAGTTTTTTTAATGTAAAATCAGAGGATGAGAAGGTTGAGCTGAGCTCCCAATACAATCAATAGTGTCAAGAACATTGATGCTGCAAATTAACAGACAATGGAAGGCTCAGGAATGTCAGGATTTAAATTTTGAGATCAGATTGAGGAGAAAAAGTGAAATTTTGTTGCATTTGGAAAAAAGTATCCCAAAAATTTTAACAACAGGTGTTCATATTTGATCATACCTAGGAGTAACTTGGAAATGACAATATTAACTTCTCTCACAAACTGCCTGTCACTGCATCAGTGGTAGAAGCTTCTGTATCTAAGCATACTGCTGTCCATGGATTTTCTTCTGTCTATAATCGTTATGATATTGATTGTAATACTGTGTATATTTACCTTTTTTGCAGGCCAGTCTTTACAAATCAGCACCTATGGCAACAGAGAGTCAGCTGGTATGTATTGCACTGCTGCGATACACTGTTTTTAAAAATTCACACAAGCACAAAATCTAAAGTAATTATTGTTTACTTAGTCCTTTGGAAGAAGCTGCAGTCAATATCCTCCTACAAAGCTGCATTGCTTCCTCAGAGCTCCATGGCTTTCTTCTGTACTGAATAAATACCTTTTCTAAGTAACTGTAAATCCTGACCACTACTTGTAAACCCGTGGACCAAATGACAGACTAGAGAGTCTTGATAAATCTTGAGGTGTATGACATCTATAGAGCCTACTTCTGGTTCTTCAACTCTTAATATTCCACTTTACAACTTTGTTTATACACAACAGTGTCCTGGCATCTATTTTCATCTTACACACTGATTTAAATCAATGCTGGCTTGTGAAAAGCAAGGGTACGATCGAATAAAAAAAGGGATTCAGATTTTTGTTTTCGCTCTAATCACAATTCAGTCCTGTTGTAGGCAAGCTTTCTGAAGAAGAGTCAGAAGAGAGACCATGGATCCTGTCCAAGTGACAGTGACCACTTAGGGAAAAAATGAGATGTGGATGAGAACATTTCCCCATTGTATTTCAGCTAATGGAATTTTAGGGACTTCCTGAACCGATAACTTCTCTTTAGTAACCTTTGACCACTTCTTCTTTTCACAATTTTTATAGTTACATTTGAATTTTGTTATACTTTGGTGTATACAACATTCTGTAGCAATAGAGTTTACTTTTAAATTATGCATCGTATTAAAAAATACTTTATTTCTTTGTTTTAAACCTACTACTTGACCTCAGTTCTTGCACTGAAATAGCAAATAGTTATTCTTACTTCACTTTCTAAATAATATTAATGATTTTATAGGTATTAATCATAATATCAGTCATCTCTTTTTCATACAGAAAAGTCAAAATTGCTTAGTCACTCTTTGAGAAGTATGGACACTGTCCCGTATCTTTGATGATCCTTCTTGCCCCTTTCTATATCTTTTTCAGATTTTTGTTTTTGAGATTAGCAGACTAAACCCATAAGCTGCTCTTTTCTAGCTCTGAACACCGTGCTTCCTGTTTACGACATAACATGATAAGGTTCTTTACTGTTACTATTCCTTTCATAATTCCTAGTTAATTAATTCCTAGGAATTAATTCTTAATTCCTTACAATTCCTTGTAATTTATTTAGTTCTTCTTATTTGTATTGAGCAGTAAGCCCATGTCTGCATAGACCTGTGTACAATAAACCAAAGATATATTTTCTGAGTACTAAGAGCTAGTTTTTGAGCTACCTAGTTCATCACTGCGTGTAAATTTAGGAAGGAGTTTGTTTTCCCGGGAGAAATGTATCAATGTCAAATTTAATTAAATTTCATCTGTCTTTTCATTCACTCAGTGTCCTGAGATCTCTCTGCATCTCTTCGCACTGGTATGTTGTTTTCACTCCCCTGAGCGATTCAGTACTACCAGCAAACTCTGTCACTTTACTACCCACTCTTTTCTAGCTGATCTACACCCACAATTCAAAGCCCGGATTCCAGAGTACACCTCTGAGAGACACTATTTGTGACTCCCCTCTGCTGTGAAATTTGAACATTCATTCCGAGCTTTTCCTTCCTATCTTCTAAGTGGTCTCTAGGAAATATTCTCTTTTACTCTGTAGCAGTTTCATTTCCTTAGCAGGCCATGCTGAAAGACCTTCAATAAAGTCTTTGGAAATCCACATGTAGCATGGCTGCACATCCACTGAACTTTATAATCTGTGCTGCAGCCTCATACTGTTATCCCTGGTCATGCATTCAGGGACCTGGTAGAAAAAAAACCCAAACACTGTGCTTCACATAACATGGTCTGTTGGTTCTCACTTGATTTCATCTAATATGTGTTCCTAGATGCCAAAAGATTCTCACATTGCTAGTTTAAACATAACCTACATCTGCCATATCAGCCAGCTTTCTTGCATCACTGACTCTTTGAAATAAAGATTTATCAGGCATGAGTGCCCTTTCATCCTTTTGGCAGCTTCTTTGATTTTTTCTCTTTCTTAAATAACTGTTTTAATTATTTAACTGTATATTTTATTTCAATTGTTTGAAATTATGATCACTTGTGGGTGATTTTGAATTCTTGTGAGTGGGTTTTGTTCAGACAGCAGTGCTGTCTCTGAGCACCCTGGGAGCTCCATGCATGGATGATTCTTCAGTAGTAACATTTTGACATAGGAATTTTGCAGCTGTTAATATTCAGCTAATTGCTTCTCCTCCTGTGGAATCTCTGACTAGCTGTATACCAGGGACTGATTATTTATGGTGACCAGAAATAATGTATCTATACCTCTCAACTACGTGACTTTTATCCAATGGGCAGGTAAAGCATTGGGCATGTCCCTGTGACTCTCACCAACGGATTTTCTGTTCTTTTGAATGACAACTATGAATGATTCAGGATAACAAAGTACAAAGCCATACCCAGCATACACCAGCACTACACTCATCATCGTTGTTATCTTCATCTATGACTTTTTTTTCTTTATATTTTAAGCAAATATAACAGAATTCATGTGGGACCAGTCTTGCATACCTTGGTATAATTTCCTAGGGTTTTTTTGGTTCAGAGAGTTTAATGCTGCAGCAGTCATTCTCAGGTTTTGAATGTGCAATGGAAGAATTTATCAAAATGTATTTATATACAAAAATAGTAGGAGAAGAGACATATGTATTTAGAGCAAATACAGAATGGTGTTTTTGTATTTTGTGAACAGGTTTAGATGACAGTAACAGAATGAACAGAGTGCAGTTTGAGGGTTATGGATAGGAGCTGTTGGGACTTGAGGCAGGACAAAAAACGTTCAAGCAGCTGAATGAAGAAAAGCATTTGAGAAAAATAGATAACAATCCTCATGGTGTGGTCCAAGAGTTAAAGCTGGACTTTCAGAGACATATTTCTATGGCTTCTTTTGTTCTGGGTTATTTTAGATGTGACTTGGTGCCTTGAAGTATTTTTTCTTCAATTAATTAGTTTTGAAGCACATGTGTTACATGTTCCTGTATTTTCTACAGCTGTTGAACCCAAAGCTCCATGAAATGAATCAAACCATGGTGGAGAATATGACACCTCAGAATTATGATGTGATTGCTTTAAAATAAAATAGTACTAAATTCAACATATTTTAAGATCTGCTTCAGGTCAGGATGGCATCAAATACAGCATAGTTGTCAGTCCAACTTAAAATCAGGAATCGTGGGTGCATCTGTCCACCTAAAATGATTTCCTGGCCTTTAAGCACTGATGAATGGAAGGCAGTCCAGGACATGTATCCATACTTTCTCAAACACCAGATTACAGGCACTGCTGAAGTGAAATATGTCAGTTATACTGAGGAACAGTCCATACAGAGCCATCACACGACAAAGTGGGAAACGAAAGAGATTCATGATATACCAAAGGAAAATGTGAGTGAAAGGAACTTACATGTGCTAAAAGGGTTTCCTAAGTAAAGGGAAGGAAGCAGAGAGCAGCGTCAGTGCTAAGAGTTTGCCTTTATTCCTCTCACTGTCATCAGCCTGGGCAGCGAGCAGCACCTGGGAAAAAAAGCTCTCTTTTCTGGTTCTAAACTTGCAGACTTGCTCCTCTGCTGATCCCGGAACAGCAGCAGAGGAGAGTGCCTCTTTCGCACTACTGTTCTTTTTTCTCCAGCTCTTGAGGGAAAGACTCATCCCTGTACTGTACTCAGAATGGAAAAGGACTAAATCCATTGATTTTAGTTTTGGCTTGGTTTAGCAGAGAGTCAGTGGAAATCATAATACAGTATAGAATCAGACATCTTGCTGAAAATCCAGCTGTTTCTTACAATGGAAATATTTCAGTAGGAGCAAAAATAAAGACAGCTTGAATTTCAGACAGATGATCATCCTTGTTCTCTGTGCTCTAGTGCACAAACGAAAGAGTTCAAGTTTTTAGTTTTGGATCAAAGATTTTATAGAGCTTGTCAGGGAGCTAATAAAGTATTTCAAATTCTGTTTGCTGGCTGATATCTGCCACTCTGGTAGCAGACTCAGACATAAACATATGACTCAGTCAGCACTTGAGTGCACAATGTTGTTTAGAAAATGCTTCCTTAAATGCATTTTCCTACATGAGGAGAGTAGTTTATCCTTGATGTTTTCAAGTATCTCAATGGGCTTTTAATTGCATAGTTACATGATGTGGAGGAGTTCTAGAAGGCCACAGGTTTTTTGTCTGAGTAATGATGACTTGATAACAACTGTGGCTTTCTTTTTATTTTTTTTATTTACCTTTCTGTTGAAAGCCAGGGCTCTTTCACTTATGGAAACTCTTCTCAGAAATCTCGGAGAGGAAAATAAATATTTTATGGTGAATCCTACAAAGAAAGTCAGAGATCTATGAACTATAAATTCAATAAGCGAGCACCTCCTCTTTCACTAAGTTGACCTTCTTAATGAAAAAGTTTTCAGTGAAACTTGGAAGTTATAAATCTTTTAAAAAATTAATATCACCTCATGACTGACTTTTTTGCTTTCAGTTAAATATGTTTCTTCCTATTTGATGAGGCAGATGAAAGGGCCCCAACTGGTAGAAAGGAGAGAAGGGCTAAAATACAAGGCTAAGGGAAGGTCTTGCTTGGGCCTGGCTCTTCCCAGATGTGTTGTGCTCCTGCCCACTCCCGTCAGCTTCACCTCAGCCACTGGGCACTGCTCTGTCCTTTCCTAGGGCAGAGACATAAGCTCAAGACATTGTGCACCCTGCCCTATGATGGGCACCCCTTTAGTTCTGTCCTTGCTGGGCGCCTGCAGATCTTATTTTAAGGTGAACCATAACTCAATTTACATGAGTCATTCAGCAATCTCAGCAGCATCATTTTAAGTTACTTTCCTAATAAGCTGCTTTTTTTTCCAGACAGACTGCTTAAGTGTATTGGTCTTGTAAACAGCCTGCTTGGTGTTATTAACACATAGTCTAAATCTTACAAATAAATTCAGTAATGAATCAAGTTTCTTCTCTGCATTTTTCTAACCTGCTGGGTTCTGAGGATCGGGAGTTGTGACAGCACTTATTTCTCAGTCCCTGCTTGGCAAGTTGCTCCTCTGGACTGCAACCACAGAAATAGCTCAGCAACAGTCCTGTTGTTATCTGTATCAGTTGCCACAAGGACCGCCTATATGGTGTAGCGGTATCACAGGCAAATATGATTGATCTTTTTAAAAGTTTAAATTCAATCACAACCCCTCTAGGACTTCAGTACTTACCAAATTCCAGTAAGAATGTACTTTTTTTTTTTATGCCCTTTCTTTGCTTCCCAAAGGAGTTGTCTCTTTTAAAATTGTCCCCTAACCTCCATTTAGAGTTTATGCCAAAATCTGTCATGACAGTCTTTACTGTAAGAATACTAAAAATCAGAGATGTACTAAATCGACAATTAATAGTAAATTTGTTGGTTTTCTGGTAGCTAAGCATGAAATTTTTTCTTGGTTAAATTTGGTTTGTCTGAAATGAGGGGTATCACACATCTCTGCTGATTAAATTCTCTAAAATTGTACTTTCCCAAGTGAACTCTTCAAGACTCTATCGAAATCCAGCACACTGCTGCTGTTATTATACCCCAAAAGTCTTTCCCCAATATGTTGCTGCCTGGGTGTAAGTTAACAGTATCACATGTTGCCCTTTCTTGTTTCACAGTTACTGTTTTGCGAAGCCCAGAAAGGAAAGTGAAGTGTAAAAGCAGATGTGTGACTGTGCATAAAGTGTGACTTGATGAACTCATCGAGATGCAACTGAACAGTTAGCAAAAACAGCCAACAAAGGCCACAAACCATAGTCTGACAGCCCAGCATCTATTTCTGTGTTGGCAATAGACAGATGTCAGTGATGAGGTTCTGTGCGTAAAAACAACTCTTGCCTTTTATGTCCACAATCTGTATTAAAAATAGTCCAGGCAACATGACACCTGAATAATTTTGGTGGTTAAATATGTTATTAATTAAATTTAAAAAAATCTAGTCAGTACAGCCCCACTGGAATTGTTTTGTCTAGCAAATATTCTGTAAATTGTAAAGTATTTTATTTTATTTTTCTTCCATCTCTTTTCTCCTGGATGTGCTATGGGTCAAGACAAAACCTGGTGTCATTCGTCCCGTGCTGGTGAAA